>NW_020954587.1:17430355-17433715 GCF_900497805.2 Vombatus ursinus | reverse complement strand
GCTTCCTTCTGTTTCTGTTAGGTTTTCTTTATCATCAATCTATCTGCAATCCTGTTCAGATATTTTCTGTGGTATATGTAGGAGAGTTTGGACCCTCTAAAACCTTTTAAATCACCATCATAACTGGGAGTAAATTAACTGTCTCTTTCTGTTCATTTTTTTTTTTGTTCTCAAACCATAGAATTCCAAACCAGAAGAGACTATGTTTAGGTAACCAGAGCATTCACAAGCTTTTGTCACTGCTTAGAAAGCAGTATGCAAACACCATAGGGTTGTTATTAGCTAAATATAGAAGTACTGTTTGGCTGGGACTTCCAGGCTTATTCAAAGAGGAGTCTGACTTCTAATTTGGGGAACGTCCCTGTTCTCTTATTCTTTGGCTTAACTTTTCTAATATTAATCTAGAGTTCCCCCCTGAAATGATGTGAGTATCCTGCACATATGAATTATGTTGTTTATTGTTTATTCCCACACAAAAAGTAATGTTGTACCTGGAAGAATCACAACATAAATCAACAGAATTATTTAAGTATGATTCAGTAGCTTAAAACTGCAGCTACAATCTGCTGAAAGGCTGGTATTTAAGCTTTATCAAAATATAGAACAGCTTGAAAAGCTTCTAATTAGCCATTTTACATTTCAGTTTGTTTGGCATTGTCTTATTGACTCTTGGCACCAGCTTGACTGTGAAATGGTCAAGCTGGATAGTTTTCCTTCTTGTGGCTTCTGTCACTTTGTTGTTCACTCTTCCCTTGCTCCTTGGAACCCTTCTGATAGATGCTGCCACTGCTGCAGACATTTTGAAGCTCATAGTATTATCTACATATAAAAATATCTGAGGTATCGCAGCCAGAATGTTCTTGTACAAGTCTTACTACTTAAGCCCACATACCACATGAGGAATTGAAATGGAGTTGCCATTATGTTGGGGTACAGAAGGACTATCCTCCACTTCTCATTGGAATCACATCTTGTCACCTGTAATGCTTGTCTCAGGGCAGAGATTTGTTTCTTCTTTTAATGGGCTACTGAGTCATCAGCCCTTCTGGATTAACAGCCGACAACAGTATCATCAGCATGAGTCATCCATGGCTGAAAGCAGTACCCCTCCCTACCCTAACTTCTCCATGTTACCAGAATTGGTAAGTTAAATGCTCTAATGGGGAAAGTGATAGAGGAACCCATTCCCACCTCCAATGCCAATGATTTTATAACAAGGGTCAACAATACAAGGTGGGATATCTAAGACTGATATTTCAGTGACATTTGGGTAAAAGTGTAGGGAAAAGGTATAATCATCAATTGGATGAGAAAAGTGAAGAGTGTATCTTATTGAATATGAAGTCCTATTTTCCTAGGGAAAAATTAGAATTCAAGTCATGGTTGCATAGTAAATGTATTCCCCATGACTACTACATGGAGCTATATGGACTGAAAGAAGTGTGTAGGTAAATTTGGGCTTCTTCTTTGTTACTCTTGATTTTGGAAAGCCATGATAGAGGAAGGGTTGGGGAGCAACAATTTCATTCATCCAAAGATAGAGGAAATAATAATGAGAACTGCTATTCTGGACCAATAAAGACTTCTATATCAGAAATCATGGGAACCTTGGGAATCAGTAACTATTCTATCTTATAATTCATGATAGGGAAGAATAGGAGACATAGTCTGACATACATTGTAGACTTGGAGGGGCAATTTCATATATTTCAGAGAAAGAATAGGTAGGATTTTATGTTCTGAAATTTTACCCTGGAAACCTACCTAAGAAAGTTGGAATCTTCTGAGGTTGAAATTCTAAAGGCATTGAGAAGCTAGGTGGTACAGTGGATAGAGTACTGGCCCTGGAGTCAGGAAGACTTGAGTTAAAATCTATCCATAGACACTTACTAGCTGTGTGAACCTAAGCAAGTCATTTAATTTTGATTGCCTCAAAAAAAAAAAAAGAAATTCTAAAATCAGAAACACAAATGTTTACAATGAGAAAGAAAAGTTAGATCTTTTTCAATAGACTAATATGATTAACTCATTGTATCATGAATTCATAAATAGGAGATAAAACAAGGACAGGTAACTGCGGATGAATATAAAAGAATGACACAGTCCTCTGTAAAGAATCTAAGCTCTATGTAAGGAATATAAATCTTAAAACTCAGAATAATCTGAAGCCAATGATGAATGCTAAGAATGACAGAAAAAGGCTCTTTTAACTTTTTTATGGGCTAGAGAAAGATCAAAGAAAGGATTATGGTGCTCAGGGTGGATAGGATGATAGCTTATGACAGAACTTATTTTACTCCTCTTTTTATCTATCAAACATTATCTTCAGTCTTGTAAGGAATGGAGCAAAAAAAGGTTAAAAGGGCATTGAAAGCTAAGATAAGTGAAACCATGATGTTAACAGAGCACCACTCTATTCTCCACGTGACTGAATTACTAGGCTCAGTTGAATTATATTTGTAGAATACTGAAAAAAATTGGAGAGGCAGGATAGGAGATGGGAAAATGTCTTTCTTTTTCAAAAAGGGAAATAGAATGGAGTCTATTAACTTAACTTTAATTCCTAATAAAATTCTATAATGTATTTGTAACCCATTTGCCAAAGACATAAAGGGCCCATAAACACTTGGGGGATTTTCGTACTTTCTTAGATCATGGCCCCCAAAGTCCCCCAGGTACATCTGCATGGTCTTTCTGAAGTGTTCATAAACTTACTTTCCACTTAAAAGCAGGATGTTATTTTGAGGAAGGTTCATAACATTACTGTAGTAAATTTTATTAAAAAGAAGGATATAAAATAAATCATAGACTGATCAACTAGGAGTCCCAAAGAGTTATAAAAATCCTTAACCTCCCAAGTATGAGGTATCTACTGGAAGTTTTCTCTTGGCCAACTGCTCTGGTATACTCAAATGGGGAGGTGAGGAGTGTGGGTGACATTTCTTTCTCTTTCTCCTCTTCTTCTTGCCTTCTGTTTTGATTTCCTAGGAGGGCTACCAAATCTCTAGTATCCTAGTACCCTAGTCCAGCTAGGGTAAATGTTTATAGAATTCTCCAATATTTTCAATGCTATTTTGTAGGTGGAAGATAAGGGAAAATAGATTTGCTAAATTTCTCTCTTCACTTCTTGCAGCACTCTTTGTGCACATGCCCTTTCCCTCTTTGCCTTCAGTCCTCTGCCCCGCCCCCAAGTTATTGACTCAACTGTATCACTATTCATACTCCCTAGGATGGAAACAGTTTACTTTCTCTGCTTAGCCAAAAGGAAAAAAAGAGGAGAAAGGGAGAAATATCCTGTAACTGGCTACATATTTTATTTTATTTTTTTTTTTTGGTAAGACAATTGAGGTTAAGTGACTT
>NW_020954587.1:17418691-17430295 GCF_900497805.2 Vombatus ursinus | reverse complement strand
CTACATGTTTTAAAAAAAAGATATCACAATTTTAAAAAAGATTGTGAGCATTTAGAAAGGGAAAAAAAAAGTGATCACTAAAAGCCACCATGGGTTCAGCAAGACCAAGAAATGCCAGATTGATGGTGTTATCAGATCAAGTGACTGCCTTAGAGACAGTATACTTATATTTTAGTAAAATGTTTGTTAAAGCCTATCATGCTACCCTTATAGACAGGATGCATTGAATAACTAGTCCAAAAGGGCCGTCATTGATAGGTCAATTCAAACATGTCTATCTCAGGGATCTGTCCTTGGTCCTGTTCTGTTTAACACTTTAAACAATGGCATCTAACAAGAGTAACTGCTTCTTAGCCCAGGAGGTGGAGCACTGGGTTCTCTCCCTCTCTCTGAGTACCTCTCAATTCCGAACCCCCACATAACATCAGACAGATCTCAGTACTGTAAGAGACTGACCACCTATAAGAAGATTCAGAATCATTTTCTTACACACTTCAGCTCATTACGTTCCCAACCGCAGCACTTGAGGGAAAGCTTTACTTAAAACCAGGTTTTGGCTCATGTCTGGGATTTCTCCAAAGTGTGCAGAAAGGCATTCAAAATGCAATATGAATCATGTACGGGTCAGATACTTATGTCCTAAACACAAAAGCTTCTCATCAGTTTATATTTATTCAACAACTTATAAATAATGTAATACTCAGAGTGCATTGAAGAAACTTAAGTTGCAGTACTAACTGCTGTTACACTGTGCTGGGAGATTGAGACTTTAACATTGTAACATGAAATAGTGTGTGGGACTGCTGAATAGGCATTATAACATTTCACCTGAGCTCTACACTGTCTCCCTCAAAGTTCATATCTTCTCTCCATGCAGCCTGGGGGTTGGATTCCTTGCATGACAGTTGTATCCTCTCTAAAGCAGCAAATCCTACAGCTGCCAGTGAGCTCCAAATAGGGAACCTATGACTCTATACCTCTTGAATTCACAAGGTTGCTTTCAAGCCTGGACATGTCCATCCTGAGATCTATGTTTGGAAAGAAACACAAAACAGAATAGACAGCTAGCGCTCTGAGATCTAATCTCAGGCTTACAGTGGCACAACATGTATGTTAGCAGCCATGTGTTTATGGCTGCATGGGAGCTGGGATGAGGAAAAGAGAGTTGCCCTTCTGCCATTCGTCATTGGAAGAAACTTGAAGGCTATTGCTTTGCTCTGCATGTGGGAAAGAAGAGATAACTGAGTAAGGATTACTCCCTTTCAAAGTCTTCTAAGTCATCAACTCTTCTTCCTAATTGGCCAATAAGGAGACTATTTTATATCCCCCAGATTACTCTTTAACATTGAATTACATATGGCTAGCCAGACATGTGCAGGGACTTCATCATTTCAAAGTACCTAAGTGCTAAGCTAACATGTCTGGTCATCCAGAATCAGTCAAGAAAGCTGTTTAAATGCTCTTTGAAGCTCCTAATTATGCTTAGGTAAGGAATAGATCATAGGATCCTAGATGTAGGTCATCTAGTCTGACTTTTTCATCTTGTAGACAACAAAACTGAGGCTCAGAGAAGTTAAATGATTTGCCTCAGGTCATATGTGATAAATATCAGAGTCAGGATTTAATTCTAGGTCAGTCAGTCTGCCAACAGATATTTATTAAGTGCCTATTATGTTCTAGGCACTGTGCTACACACAAAAGGAAGCTGAAAAATGGAGAGGAGTAGGGTGGAAGAGAAGGTAGAAGATTCCCTGAGGGGTGGCATGATGATGTTCAGTTCAAAGGAGTCCAGACTGGTAAAAAATTGAGATGGTGGGCTGGAAACCTTTAAATGGAGGCTTTGGGAAGACACTTAATGCTTAGACAGAGGTTGGACTCTCTGCCTAACCTTACATTTATAATTCTCTCTTTGAACCTCTGGATTTTTGTAGTTGAGGCAAATTTTAGATTATTGGAAACATTTGGGTGATGGAAGAGAAGATTAGGACATGGTGTAGGTGGTAGGTAGGCTTTGGGAGTGGAGTTGGAGAAAGAACTAATCCTTCCTTGGGATTTCCCTCATCCTAGATCCTGTGTTCCAAAATACCTGTAGATATAATGAGTATCTTTGATGTCTCTCTTCTCTGCCACAGTTCAGTCTTCTCTTTGCTCCTCAAAGATGCATTGGAAATGCCATGTTTGCTCCAACCTCTTGAATCCAGAAACTCAGTATCTTTCTGGGTCTGAGATAACTCCTTTCTTTAATACAAGTTATTCAGTGATTAACCTATGATTCAAGGAGGTGTACTGGCCCTATTAAAATTAAATTCTGATTGATTAGATCAAACAGTGTTTTTATTTAGTCAAGGTATTAAATGTAAAGTGAGGATGGTTAGGACCCTGCCCTTACGTCAAAGTAAGGAAAAACTTAAAAAAAAAATCAATTTTAGCAATTGAAAGTAGCACTGTATTGTCTCAGAAAGTAGTGGATTCTGAATCACTGGAGATTTAAAACACATGCTTAATGATCATTTCTCAAGGTTGATACAGAATGTTTCCTTCTTCAAAAAGGGGTTGGAATAGAGAAATTCTAAGGCCACTTCCAGTTCTGAGTTTCTATGATTTTTTTTTTGTCTTTTCTGTTTTTTTTTGGTGAGGTAATCAGGGTTAACTCAGGTCCTCCTGATTCTAGGACCAGTGCTCTATCCACTGCATCACCTAACTGCCCCAATTCTGTGATTTTCTGAAATTTCCGTTGATTAACTTTAATTTCTTTAAAAGCTAGAGGACAGTGTTTAGGTATTTAACACAAAATGAATTTCTTGTTATTCATCATCATCATCATCACCATCTTGGCCTAAACCTGTGGCTTCATCAGTGTAGAAAACTTTCAGTATGGAAATTCCATCTATTAATGTAGATTAATAACTAGTTGTTAACTTAAAGTCTTAGAGAGTTGTCCAGGGGCAATGAAAGGTTCAATGACTCACCCATGGTCACATAGATATCATGCATCAGTGGCAAGATTTAAACTCATGACATCTAGACTGCAAGATAGGCACTCTATCCACCATACTACTTTGCCTTTCTATTAATGATCAATGTAGAGACAGCAATAGCTGTCTAAAAATGACAATTACTATTGGAAAATAACAGTAGAGTGAGATTATGAAAAAGCCTTTGAACTGAATGGAAATAGCACTCTATGACCATAAAAACTTCTAAAGGATTTGTTTGTACTATCACATTGCTTCTTTCTGTATGCTTTGTTAGTATTGACTAAACCCTCACAATATATTTGCAAGATACATAAGCATTATTATTGGTAATAATGGTTGGATAATAATTAGTTGGACCCCTGGTTTGTATTTCTCTCTCTCTCTCTCTCTCTCTCTCTCTCTCTCTCTCTCTCTCTCTCAGTCTCTCAGTCATATGTACTGTCATCTGCATGTAGCTGGGACTCTTATCATTCTCCTCTCCACTTCACAACTGAAGTGTCTACTATTAAACACTTTAAACAGTACACATTACTTGTAGCTATGTGCATATATGTTTCCATTACCAAAATAATGTCATTTGCCATTTAAAAAAAGATACGGATTCTTAGTTACTCTTATTACTTGCCATTTGAAGGAGCTTTCCTTTCCCCAAATCTCCTTGGGCTATGAATTAACATTAGTCAAAACATGCTTTTAAGAGTCGCAGATTCAAAGAAGGACAACATCTTGTTCTTTTTGAAATTGCATATAATTTAACATGGTATAACTTTAGAAGGAGAATTGTGACCTGCTTAGTGTATCACAATGGTATTTAAGGAGGCTGTATATCTAAAAGCTCCATCTCAAAGAAAGCAGGTATTTGGTTTCAAATGATCAAAATGGCTTGTACTCTTCCTGGAGCTATTTTGACATCCAAATAATAGTCCTGGCATTTCTTTTAGACTGTAAATCAATAACATTGACTTAGTGCATTCTTTCCTCTTCTTTTCTCTCCTTACTCTTTTATAACCTCAGATCAAGTAGTAATAATTATTTTCAGCTTAAGCTTAGGCTTGGTATTTTGCCACTAACCTATAGATGAGCCCTGATACAAGACATTCTCCTATTACCTTGAGAGCTACCATTCAAGAATATTCTCTATTCATGGTACAAATGCAGTTGTCTTTATCACATGACTATGAATATCTTGGGGTTGTCTTTTTACTATGTTGGTGTCTTTTATGTCTAATGGAATTTAACCCTGTTTATTTAGTAGGATTCAGTCCACCAAAAGTCTTATTGTCCATTGTAAAAACAAAAGAAGACAAAAAGAACTTCCCTAAATGGAAAGAATGGTTGCCCTACATAAATTTGGTATTTGTTGTTGTTCCGTTGTTTCAGTCATGTCCAATCTTTTTATGAGTCAGGGTTTTCTTGGTAAAGACACTGTGGTGATCTACCATTTCTTTCTCCAGCTCATTTTACAGACGAGGAACTGAGGCAAACAGAGTAAAGTGATTTGCCACTTAAAGGTCACACATCTAGTAAGAGTCTGATTTGAACTCAGGAAGATAGGTCTTTCTTACCTCAGGCCTGGCACTCTATCCATTGCATTACCTAGTTGCTCAGAAATTTGATATGATTATTAGCAACATTCAATTAGTGACCAAGTTCACACAACTGCTACCTTGAGTCTTTATAATCTCTTACTTGAACAAACATAATAATAAGTCTTTTATAAATTAAGATATGCTGTGTACTTTCCCCAAAACAATCTAAATTATATTATAAGTATCACCCCTATTTTATAGATGAGGATACTGAGATTCAGAGAAGTTAAATGAGTTGCCCAGAGTTACACAATAAGTAACAGAACTGGGATTGGAACCTTAGTCTTTCCTGACTTCAAGTCCAGTGTTCTTTCCATAATGCCTTGCAATAGCCTCCAAATTTTTCTCCTTGTTTCTAGACTCTCCCATCTCTAATTAATCATGCTAAAATATTCTTGGGATTCTAGATTTCAAGCTGCAAAGGACATTGAAGATCATCTGGTTCAACCCTGTCATTTTGCAAATTGAGAATCTGAGACTCAGGCAAATGATTTCCTATGATCACATACATAGCAAAAGGCAGAAATGGGATTTGAACTCAAGACCTCTGAGAATAAAGCCAGTGGTCCTATGCTGTATCTCTGCCTTCCTCTGTCTGTATATGACCATGTCACTTCTCTGCTCAAAAGCCTCCAGTAGCTCCCTATTACATAAAAGATAAAATATAAACTCCACAACCAGATAAATAAGGCCCTCCACAACATCTCCAAGGCTGTTTCCTCATATGAAACATTAGAGGGCTCTGCTCTAAGACACCCCCCTCTAATATATTCCCTAACCCACCTTCTAGCTCTCCAGTTCTATGATTTTAAGCTACATAAAGAAAAGTACAAACAAAATGGAGCAGTGGCAGGTTGTAGCAAAGCAGGAAGAGCACTGAGACCTGGAATTATGTTAGGTTAAGTCATTCTCTCTGTTTAAGTTTCAATTTCTTCATCTATAGAACTGAGTTGATAAAACTTTCACTACCTGCCTTACAAGATTGTGGTTAGGAAAGGACTTGGAAAACCTTAAAATAATGTGAGTTATTATTGTTATTATTACTAACCTAAATCTGTATGTCTATTTTTATCCTATATTTATATAAAACTTTATATAAATATAGGATAAAAATAGATATACAGATAGTTTTGTGGTTAGGAAAGAGCTTGGAAAATCTTAAAATAATAAAATAATCTGATTTATTATAATTATAAGCCTAAATCTGCATGCCTATTTTTATCCTATATTTATGTAAAGTTTGATAGTTTTAAGAGCATTGTCACCAGGATCTATAGTAAATGGCCTCTGAGGTTCCTGCCAGCTCTGGCTTTATGATCCTATGACCTACATTATCTCATTGACCATCATAACTCTGTATTGTTGGTAGGACAAGAATGTAATCTATACTACATAGATTAGGAAATCTGAAAGCCCAGGTCATTTGGCTACTAGTCCAATGTTCTTTCCTTGACCAATGTTGTAGAAGAAGGAACAAGAGAAGACAGGATTTGAACTGACTGATAATAAGAAGGGAATTATGTAGATGAGTTATGGGAGTTTAAACTACTGAAATACATTAGATGGTGACTTTTAAGAGGAGATATTTTGCAAAATTTGGGAGAAATTGAAAATTTGAAGGAAAAAAATTCCATGCCTAGATACTAGTCCAGATTTGTCTTCCAGATTATAAGAGAAGAAATATCAAGTATAATGAGGAAGATATAAAAAGGATAAAGGGCAGAAAAGGAGGACTGAGAAGTAGAATTTGACTACAGACAGGTAAAGAGAAGGTAGTTGGCAAGGCATGAAAAGAAAAGAAAAGGTAAATGGAACAAATATTTTTTTTCAGTTGTTTTCAGTCATGTCTGACTCTTTGTGACCCCACTTGGAGTTCTCTCCACAAAGATACTGGAGTGGCTTGCCATTTCCTTCTCCAGCTCATTGTACAGATGAGGAAACTGAGGAAACTGGGGTCAAGTGACTTGATCAGCAAGTAAGTATCTGAGGCCAGACTTGAACTCAGGAAGATGAATCTTCCTAACTCCAGACCTAGCACTCTTTCCATTGCTGGGATAGAAAGAAGAGAGAGAAGCAAGAGACAAAAGAATACTGAGGTGACGGAAGACTTGCTTGACCTGTATCTGTGTAATAAAGAATAGAAAAACAGAGGAGAAAGAGAAGGAAAAGGGCACCCACACCATCAGTCAATCAACATTGATTAAGTGCCTACTATGTGCCAGGTACTATGCTAAGCACTAGAGAGACAAAAAAAAAAAAGAGGCAAAAGACAGTCCCTACCCTCAAAGAGCTTATAATCTAATGGAGGAAACAACATACAAATATATACAAAAAAGCTGTGTATAGTACAAATGAGAAATAATTAACAAAGGGAAGGCACTAAAATTAAGAGAGATTGGGGAAGACTTCCATTCAAAGATGGAATTTTAATTGGAACTTGAAGAAATCCAGGGGAGTCATTAGTCAGAACTGAGGAGAGAGCATTCTAGACATGGAGGAAAGCCAGAGAAAATGCTCAGAGCTGAGAGATGGAGTGTCTTTTTCATGGAACAGCCAGGGAGCCAGTGTCACTGGATTAAATAGGAGCTTAAAAGTAAATTTGAGGTTCTTTCTAAAGAAGATCCACAATCATATAGTAGATCCACTGAAACCATCAGATGAGAGATCATCCACTAAGGGGTATAGGAAGAAGAGTAGCAGCAACTGGTAATTCCTTGCCCAGGGTTACCTGAAGCATTTATTAAGCTCTTACTATGTACCTGGTACTGTGCTGAGTTCTGGGAATATAAATAAAAGCGACAAGACAGAATTCCCATTTTAAGGAAAGTGCCCAAGCCTGCCGTGTCTTCATTTTTCTCTGGATTCCACTTTTGCCTCTCCATACTTTCTTCATACCTTTTTCTTTCCCACCCTTCAGTTTTCTTTTATGTTTTTATTTCTCCTCATAAAATATAAGCACCTTGAGTACTGGGACTGTATTTTTTTGTTTTCATTTGTATTCCTAGAATTTAGCACAGTAAGCAATTAATACATGTTGAGTTGACAACATGATTTCCTTTTTAGACAGGATTACTGAAGTGTTAGATGAGGGGAATGTCGTAGGTATAATTTACCTTGATTTTAGCCAGGCTTTTTGAGAAAGTCTCTCATACTATTCTTATGAAGAAGATGGAGAGGTAGTGAATAGATGATAATAGATGGATTCAAATGGCTTCAGAATGACTTGGATGGCTGAGCTCATTGTGTGAGGAAGGCACTAGTGCGGTCTTCCAAGGATCTGTGTTTGGCCTTGTGTGGTTCAACAATTTTATCAGTGACATATGGTGAGGCACACTCATCAGATTTACAGATGACACAAAGATGGTATGAGCCTAACACACTGGATGATAGGATCCAAAAGGATCTTGATAGACATTGGACTGAATTGTATATTATGAAACAAAATAGGGATAAAGGTAAGTCTTGCATTTGGACAAAAATATAAATATCCCAAGTACCAGATTGGGGGAGGGGCATGGATAGACAGTAGTTGTTCGGAAAAAAAATTGGGTTTTGGTGAACTTCAAGCTCAATGTGAATTGGCAGTGTGATGTGGCAGTGAAAACAGTTAATAGAATCTTGAGCTGCATTAAGAGGGACATGACTTTCAGGAATAGGGAGATGATAGTCCCATTATACTTTGTCCTCCTCAGACCTTATCTGGATTACATCAATAGAATTAATGTACTTTGCAATCTTTAATGAAAAAAGTATATTGTTTAATGATAAAAGTATACTCTGATTTGACAGTATTTTATTCCATATGTATTCTCAAAATAATTTTAGGTTTGCATCTTACTTCATGTGAATAAATCAAAAACCAAGTAAAGCAAAAGTAAAGTTGGAAAAAAAATTATGCTTTATATAACAACCTCTTATACTGGTTAGCAAAGAGTTGTTGCTATTTCCTGTTTTTCTTTATTGTTAGCTAACAATAATTGGCATCTATATTGTGTTTTATGTTTGCAAATTTTTCACACACATTATCTGATTTATTCCTCATAACAGCAGTATGGAGGTGTATTATTGTCTACAAGATCCAGTGACACTGGGCCTTCTTCCTTGACACTACATCTGATTCTGAGAATTTTTTTTTCTTTTTCTTTCTTTTTTTTTTCTTTTTTTGGCTAGGTAATGGGGTTAAGTGAGTTGCCCAGGGTCACACAGCTGGTAAGTGTTATGTGTGATGTCGGATTCGAACTCAGGTCCTCCTGACTTCAGGGCTGATGCTCTATCCACTGCGCCACCTAGCTGCACCTTGCGAATTTTCATTGGCTAGATATTCTCATGTCTGAAATTCTCTTCATCTTCACTTCTCTCTATTAACTTCCCTGGCTTCCTCCAAGTCTCAGCTAAAATCCTACCTTCTGCAAGATGCCTTTCCTAGTTCCTTTCATGCTTATGCCTTCTTTCTGAGATTATCTCCAAATTATCTTTTATATATCTTGTTTATCTATACAGTTGTTTGCATATTGTCTCCCCTTTTAGAATATAAACTCTTTGTGGGTAGGGATGGGTTTTGCCTTTCTTTTTATTCCCAGTGTTTAGTACAATATCTGACACATAGTAGGTGTTAAATAATTTCTTGTTGACTTAGAGGCTTTGAGCTTTCATTGTAATCCATGATACTTGAATAATCACAAAAACTTAACAGTTCATGGAGAAGGTATTTTTTGGCACTAAAAATAGATTTGTATTTGTATGAGTCTACAAAGTCTTATCTCGGAGCTTTATTGTGGCATGGAGGTGACCCTGAGTCCCTAAGAGCTATGACAGGTTCTTTCAAGTTGGGAAGGTTTCAATTACAATTCTAGCTACAGATTGAATCTGTTTTCTAAGAATTAGCCTAGTTAAGTAGAGAGAGGCTCAGCATCAGTAGGCTGGTCACTTGATGATGATTTCTTTGGTCATGGGACCCCAGGAAACTAAGAACAATTCAAAATGATCTTCAATTCTCAGTCCTTCTACTTTTGCAGTTACAGGGAAAGAGAGGCAGAAGGAGTCAGGATGAGGGTTTATTTTGTATTCTGCAAGTTTTCTGGTCATTAATTTTCAATTAATTTTTTCCTTGTCTCTCTAGAGTTCTCCAAGAAACTATCATATTGTCCTCAAAAAGTGATCATTCTATTTCTTTTTTTTTTTGCTTATGCTTATTCCCTCAATTTGTTTTTCTTGTCTTATTACTATAGTTAGATTTCTAGCATTATATCAACTAGTAATAATGATAATGGACAAACTTGCTTTATCTCTGATCTTAATGGAAAGGCTTCCAATTTATCCCCATTACATATAATTCTGGGTCTTTGTTTTATAAATATAATACTTATCATATTAAGGAAAGATCCATTTATTCTTATGCTTTACAAGTATTTTTTAAATAGGAATGAATGTTATATCTTATAAAAAAACTTTTCTGCCTAAATTGATATAATCACATAACTTTTATTCTTCTTTTAATTAATATTGTTAATTATCTTGACAGTTTTCCTGATGTTGAACCTCCCCTGCCTTCCTGTTATAAATCTAATGTGGTTATGCTATATAATTTTTTTTATATGTTGCTATAGTATCCCTAATGTTTTACTTGAAAAATTTTGCATTGGTATTCTTTAAGTTTTTCTTTCTCTGTTTTGACTCTCCCTGGTTTGTGTATGAGTACCATATCTATATCATAGAAAGAATTTTCAAATTTTTTTCAAATAGCTTTTGTAGTATAGGAATTATTGTTTTTTAAATATTCAATAACATTCACTTGTAAATCTTTTGGGTCTTGTTTATGGTTTTTTTTGTCAGAGGAGGGAACTCATGGTTTATAAAATTTCTTTTTCTGATGTTGTGCTATATAACTTCTCTATTGTTCTGTTAGTCTGTGCATTTTAATTTTTATAACTATTTATTCATTTAATTTAGACTGTCAGTTCATGGGCATAGGACTGGGTAAAATAATTTCTAATAATTTCTTTTACTTCTTTTTCATTGGTTGTGAATTTACCTTTTTCATTTTTGATATCGGTAATTTGACTTTCTTTCTTTTTTAAATATCGAATTAGCTAATGGTCTGTCCAGTCTCATTTGTATCATTATCTTTAATGAAATTATTGAATGTTTTTATAATTTATTCTTTGACCCACCCAAACTTATTGCAATCTGCTTCTGCTCCCCTGCCCCTCTATTTACCTAGAGCCTAATCATAGATTTTTATCTTTTCTTTTTTTTAAACTTCCTCGTGATTCACCCACTTTAGTTAGAATTTGTTTTATTTAAGACTAATCCCTTCTTAATCTACTTTCTACTTTATTTCATTTTCTCTCTCTCTCTCTCTCTGTATATGTGTATTTTACCCTCCTTTAACCAGTTCAGATGAGAGTGAGATTCAAGTGTCTCCCACTCCACTTACCCTTTCTTCCTTGTTTACATAATCTTCTACTTGCATACTCTGATTATGTGAGAATTTCCCCCACATTTCCTCTCATTTTTTTTGCAGGGTTTATTCCTTTTGTCCTCCCTTTCTTTTTTATTATGGACATGAAAACATAAAAAAAAAAACCACTCCTGAGCCCTCTGTCTTATTAGATTTGCTCTATGATCTTCAATCATGATAGGGTTTTGAGGGCACACATGTATTTATCCTTTTTGGTTCCTTATGCTTGCTCATGTTTGCTATTTTATCTTTCTCCTGTTTCCTGTGTTTCACTTTTAAAGTTTCTATGCAAGATCAGAGCTTGGAAGTTCTTCACTGTGGCTCCTCAATACTTGAGTTCTTTCTTTCTGGCTGCTTGTCATATTTTTTCTTTGACCTGGAAGCTTCGGATTTTGGCTATAATATTCCTAAGAGTTTTCATTTTGGGATTTCTTTCAGGAGATAAGTGGTAGATTTTTCTTATTTTCACTTTGTTCTTTATCTCTAAGAAACCTGGTTTCCTTTAATGATTTCTCAAAAATAATACATAGGCTTTTTTTTTTTTTTTTTTTTTTTTTTTTTTTTTTTTTTTTTTTTT
>NW_020954587.1:17413294-17418655 GCF_900497805.2 Vombatus ursinus | reverse complement strand
CAGTTGTTTTTTCTATGAGATACCTTGTATATTCTTTTATTTTTTTCAGTATTTTGAATTTGTTTTAATGTTTCTTTTTGTTTTATGGCATTATAAACTTCTATTTAGTCCATTCTATTTAGATAGACTATCTAATGCTATCCTCTCTACAACCTTGGGAAGTTGTTGCTATTATTATCTCCATTTTACAGATAAGGAAAGTGAGGCAAACAGAAGTTAAATATTTTGCCCAGAGTCACATAGGTAGGAATTGTCTGGGCCACATTTGAACTTCGATCTTCATAAATCCAGGCTCTGTCATCTGTGCCGCCCAGTTGCTTCTGAAGTAGTGTAGCATCTGATTATTTAGGATCATAGGATTTACATGAATTATCATCTAAAGTGATTTAGAGTTATGATTCCAGAGATTTTCTAGTACAATTCTTTCATTTTACAGATGAGGAAGTTGAAGTTCAAAGAAAGGAAATAAATTGCACAATGTTGCCCAGCTGGAAAGTTGCAGAGCTTGGAATTGGACACAGTTTTTTCATCACAGAGCTAGGGCTCTTTCCACTTAGCCACACTGCCTCTTGTCTGGTATGAACTTTCTAGTCATTTCCGCCAAACTATTCTCCTCCTGCGGCCCTAAATTCTATCTCCTCTAACAAAGTGTTTCATGATTAAGAGGAATGGATAGATGTTTTTGGAAATTTAATTCAACAATTTTTCTAAGAGATTCAAGGTGAATAAGGCACATTTCCTGCCCTGAAGGAATTTAAAAGCTAGTAAAATATGTAATTAACTCATACATATATGCCTAATTTTCTAATTCTCTTTCATTATTTAGAGGTGCTTGTGACTGACTCATGGCTCAGATTTGATCTTTGACTTAATTTTACTAGGATTATGTAGGGAAAATATGAAGAGTAATATAATATAGCCTATGGTTGTGAATTGAATTGGTAATTGTATCTTACACTTATATAGTGCTTTAATATCTACAGAATACTTTACATGCATTTATTCCATTTGATCCTCACAGTAACTCCATGAGGTTAGTGGTGTAAATGTTCTTTCAAGTTTTGAGGCTCAGAGGAGTTAAGTTACTTGTCCAAGGTCTTTTTTCCTGCTAACTTCCAGGGGCTTTAGATGTCTTTAAATGGCAATATTATCTAATGACCACCAGATGGCGATGTCACTCCATGAAACTAGGACCCTTTCCACTAAAATGTCAACCTGCTTTCCAGAGAACAAGTTAGCATTCTTTTCTATTGAAAATGAGAAGAGAGGATTTCTAGAATGTCTATGTTTAGGTAGACATTAAAACATTATGACAAATTTTGGTAGTTCACCCTTTTAAAAATCTAAAATGTTGCACTTCTTCCTCCCTAGTTCTATCCCTCTGAAGAACAGTATTAGTGGAAGGACCTGTCAATGTTTTGACAAGTGTTACATTCCCCTGATGTTCCCTTCACTCTCTTGCTTCTCTCTGTCTCCCATATCCTCCCTTCTCCTTTTCGCTCTTTCTCTTCTTTTCTTTTCTCACTCCCCTTTCTTTCCTCCTTTGCCTTTTGTCTCCTTTAACTGGCCACGATAATGGAATTGGCCCATACATTTGCAATTTATTGTATTTATTGAATAGTTTGATGTACTTTGACCTCAATAATGAAAGCTCACATTTATGGAATCATAAGAGTTCAAATTCTGGCTCTTTTAATTTACTTGATATGCAATGATCTAAGTCACTTAATCTCTCTGTGCCTTAGTTGACTCATTCATAAAGTGGGGATAATAATATTTGCTCTTTCTATCCTATAAGGCTATTATGAAAGAAAAATGAGATAGTGCATTGAAAAGCCTTTGTAATTTTATAAAAATAGTCATTGCACAAACATAATAAAAATAAATATTTACACTCTTTTGTTAAAGTGCAACAACAACAATCCTGTGAGGGATGAAAATTCAATAAATTGAGCACATGCTTTGTGTAAGTATTTATATCACTATTTTATAGACGGGGAAGCTGAGGTACAGAGAGATTAAATGACTGATCCAAGGTCACAAGCTCAGAAGTAGTATGGTGGGACTTGACCTCAAATTTATCTTACTTATAATTGCAGAGTGCTTTTGACCATAACAGAGCCTTTGCACAGAATTTAAAATAAGAATAAATGGCACATTTTCCAATTCACTCTCGAAAATCCTCCATGAAAAATAAACTCTAAATCAAGTTATTTTGTAGACATGTGGCTATTATCATTGTTAATGTTACTATTACTACTACTACTACTGCTGCTACTGCTACTACTACTACTACTACTACTAACTACTACTACTACTACTACTACTATCGTAGTGGTGGTGGTTTGTGAGTGAATTGCCCTCCATAGAACAACATTTCTCCTAGAGCCTTAATTGGGGTGGGATGAGTAGGGTCAGTGTACCAATACCACTTTTTTTTTTAGGGCATTCTCCTTCTTCTCATCCTCCAGCCTGAACAAACTGTAGTCCTTTTTTACATCTCCTCCCTGGTATCAGTCAGTCCTTCAATTCAGAAAACTTTTGCTGTCTCAGGGTGCAATTCTTTCCTCTAGGAGCTACTTACTAAATGACTTCCTACATGTAATCCCCACCCTTTAGCCTCTCCTTGCACTAGGGGCTAAAATTCCTAGTTATGGCTCTAGTTTTTATATTCTTGAAGTACTTTCTCTCATGCTTTAAAAAAATGACCTTGGGAATAGAGACTATATTTCTTTATTTAAATCAAGTGCTTAATACTCATTACTCAAATGAATTTATCATCATTGTGGATATTCTCTCTAACATCAGAACCCATTTATTCTTGCATATCCTATGTGACTTGTCCATGTCCTCCCATAACAGGGGGTCTGCACAACTTGCTGGGTGTGTGTGTGTGTTCCTTGATATCTCCGGACATTGAAAAGACACCAGTGGAGTATACTGATTGTCTGGCACTCATCTCTTGCTCTTGTCATGTGACCAGCCCTCTTCTCCCCCCATATACACTTCTTTGATGACATCATTTATATTACTTTTCCTTTGTAATTCTCTGTTTGTAGTATGTTACAACCTACTCAAACCCACCATCTACTATTCCATGGCCCTATGGGGGATACTTAGTTTTAAATCTTTGAAGATTTTTGTGTTTCATGACTTAAAACCATATAACAATGCAGGAAAAGTATTGGTATTTAAAAGATGAGCCTTTAATTCAGGGGAAGGTTTAGGATTATTAAAAGAAATCTGAAATTTCCCAAAAACAATTTAGCTTGTTTTGCTCTCCAGTTTTGAGTTCAACTATTTAGTAACTATTTAGCTTAGTTAAAAAATGAGATAAATATGCATATTTTCAAACCACTACAGGTGCAGTTGTGTCTAGAGTTGTGTTTAGAGATAGACTAGCAGACATCATAAGGTCTCTTAAGCAGCCATTAACGGGGAAAATGATGTTATGTCTGTCTTGTGTACTGAATGTAAGAGAGTTAGGGGGTTAGTTTTAACTCTAACATTGCTTGTTCTCTGAAAAGTTGTGATGTAGAATTAAGAGCCCTGGAACTGGAGTTAGGAAACCTGGGTTCAAATTCCAGCTCCACTACTTACTTAACCTTGTGTCAAACCTTAACCTTCAGCAAACACAAAACAGTATTAAATTTGTGATTTATGAGAATTTAGAAAGTGCATTGATAGTCATTAAAAGCCATTAGAGCTTCATCAAGAGTATTCTCTACCAGATTAATGACATTTTCTTTTTTGACAATATTGTTACACTAGCAGTTTAAGGAAATTCTATAGACAAAGAATACTTAAATCTCAGCAAAGCATTTGACAAAACCTCTCTTGTTAGCCTTGAGGTCAAGATAGAGAGATGTGGACTCAACGATTGCAGTTAAGTGGATTTATCTCATTGGTTGGTTGTTGTCTTTCTTTCTTGAAGAGAACCAAAATGATGTCACTGTGTTAGGGTTAAGTTACAGCGTGTCTGACTGTGGTTGATCAGACCAATATGAGCTCAGAAGGATCTACCACTGGTTGTTCACAAATGGTCCATGTGAACATTTGGGGTGGATTCTCTAAATTTGTGCAGCATGTATTTCATTTGAGCAAATTCAATTCTGCTTTGCTCATAGAGCACAGCACCTTCTCTGATGAGGGTACACCATGCTGGGCAGTCCTGTGCCAGTGTCTCCCATGTCACACAATCAATTCCAAAGTTCTTAAGAAAGACCTTGAGAGTGTCCTTGTATCACTTCTTCTGACCACCCATGTGAGTTCTTGAATTGTGTGAGTTCTCCATAAAATAGTTTTTTTGGCAAATGCATTTTGCATTCAACCAATTTGGTCAGCCCATTGGGGTTGTATAGAATGAATAGATCCAACTAAGAATAGTCATGGTCCTTGTCAACTTACATGGAAGCCTCCAGTTGAGTGCTCAGTAAGAAATCGTATTACACCAAGGAAATATGCAAAAGTTATAGCTCTAGGAACAGCTAGGTGGCACAGAGAATAGAGCACCAGCTTTGGAGTCAGGAAGACCTGAGTTCAAAATCAGGCTCAGACACTTGACACTTACTAGCTGTGTGACCATGGGCAAGTCACTTAACCCCATTGCCTAGAGAAAACAAAAACAAACAAAAAAAAGTTATAGCTCTTAAAGAGCACACTTCAGATATTGCAGCGGCTATTGGTGTGGGATAGTCAAGCATTTTAAGGGTCAATGAAGCCCACAAAGACACTGTATCAGTCACATCAAGAGCATTGATGGAAAATGCACTTGAAGAAGAAAAACAGCTCTAAGAACTGACAAACTATTGCTGCAGAACAGTATAGTTTAACACAGAAAACCAACAAAGAACTTCAGAGGCACCAGGCAGCTGGAGAGGCTGATAAGAATTCCTCTACTGTTCAGCATAGACTTTTTGAAGTATGAAATACAACAATTTCAGTTTTTTTTAAAAAGCAGCTTATCATTATTGAGAATGGAAGCTCATCATTGGCAAGACAGTACAAATACTATAGTACTGAAGACTGGAAAAAGCAATTTTTATTTCCTTTTTTCCTTTTTCATTCAAGGATATATCAAAACTATTATCAGAAGAAGTCTAGAATGAGCCTATAAGATTTGGGCATCTTCATGAGATTGTAAAACATTTATCCCAAGAATGTTTTATAGATTTTTTGCTTTTAATGAGCATAGAAGTCTTTTCTCTATTGAAGGAATGATGAAGTATGATAAATGTATTGACATACCAAGAATGAACCTTTTTGCTAGAGGTACAGGTATTCTTCTTTTTTTTTTTTACTTTATTAATTTATTTTGATTTATCAACAATCACTTCCATAACTTTTGAGTTTTAAATTTTT
>NW_020954587.1:17404871-17413261 GCF_900497805.2 Vombatus ursinus | reverse complement strand
TCCCCCTCCTTCTCCACTCCCTTCCCCAAGACAGCATGCAATATGATATAGGCTATACATATACATGCCTATTAAACATATTTTCATATTAGTGATGTTGTAAGTAAGAATTAGAACCAATAAGAGGAACCACCAGAAAAAGCAAACAAAACACAACAAAAGAAAAAAATAGCAAACAGTATGCTTCGATCTGCATTCAAATTCCATATTTCTTTCTTTGGATGTGGATAGCATTTTCCATCATGACACCTTTGGAGATGTCTTATATCCTTTCATTGCTGAGAAGGGTTTAGTCTTTCAATATTAGTCATTGCACAACGTGGCTGTTACAGTGTACAACATTCTCCTGGTTCTGCTCACTTCACTCAGCATCAGATCATACAAGCCTTTCCAGGTTTTTCTGAAGTCTGCCTGCTCATCATTTCTTATATAGAGCTACAGGTATTCTTAAATGGAAATGGAAGACCATAACATAACCTTGATAGAAGCAGGCCATAGATAATGAAAGGTTAAGAAATGTATCTAAGAGATGAAGATATACCTGCTTCAATGGACTAGAAACTCATCTGATTTAAACCCTCTTGAAAAACTTTAGGATATAATCAAGGCTAGATTTGGAAAAATAAATATTAAAAGTGTGCTTAATATCCAATGTGTTAAAATTTTGATTTTGTGATAAAGAATTCACGAGTATGTGTCAAAATCTTATGTACCCAATTCCAAATCATATAAAACAAGTGATCCCATCACAATGAGTCTTCCTTTAATATTTCACATAAAAAGTTATTTAAAATTATAAGGTTTATTATATGTCAACAAATTTAATACTTTTACTTTGTTTTAGTTTATTCATATACCAATATCACTTGGAGGAGAGAAGAGAAAAGGGAATACTTTAGAGTATTTTAAGAACAGACACACACAATGGGAAATAAACTTGTTTTACTTGACTGCAAAGGACAGAATCAGGAGCAGCATAGTGAAGTGGATTTAGAATAAGAGGACCTGGATTTTATTTCCAGCTTGATTTCTTACTATTTTTGAGACATTGGGCAAGTCACTTAATCTCTCTGGATCTCAGTTCTTCATTTATAAGAAAGGAGAGGGGACTGGATTAGATGGCCTCTGAGGCTCCAGTTCCAGAGACAGATTTTTGGCCTAGAGAAACATTGCCTAAAATTTGAGAGTTTGGTAAAATTGGAATGGTTCTTAGGTTGTCCCTTTGGGCAATTTCCTTCCAGAATAAAAACCTAGGGGTACGCTTGCCTGCCCATGTTTTATAGAAATTGTACTAGATAAATCTGATCATTTGATCATTTTTTTTCATTCCTATACTGGTGTATATTGTGTGGGGCCTGACAATCAGATCACAAAACAATATGCCTGTGCACAGACTACTTCCCTTTGCAGTGGAAGGAGTTCCGAATCAATCTTTCTGGTACTGAGGGCTCCAAGCCTTCAAAGTCACCTACTCTCATTTCCCCTTTAGGCCCTCTGCCTCTACGCTTAGCTGAAATGACTTTCCTGGACCCCTTCCCAAATGTTCCATTAGGATTCAAGCTCCATTCTCAACTGTTCTTAGAGAGAACACATGCACTGACACCAGAGTCTCTTCTTCCGAGTTGCAGTACTCTGAGTCTTGGTGCTCTCTTGTAGATGCCTGTAAAATAGTAGGAGATGTAGGAAAAATCTTCCCATGGAAGGGGCAACCCCAGTATCTATTTTCCTGTCTTAAAGGCACATTATTCCAAGCTCTTGTAATTGAGCTGCTTTGGGTGATAATCTGATTTCCATCCCTGGAAGTCTTCACATAGAGGCTAGTTTATCATTAGAGGTTGCTATGGATATCTAAGTGATATCAATCTAGGAATGAGTTGGCCCAGTTGATGGCTGAGGTCTCTTTACATTCTGAATTTTGATCATTTTTGTGAAAGTAGGAAAGAGAATGGGTGGAGGCAGCTATCACTAAGTTACTATAAATTTGCATGGTCAACTTTGTGTTATTGGACTGGAAATTCAGCTCTCAGGTGGAGTGATCCTCATCCCCCACTCCGGTTTGTGCTTGTTGCACAAAAGCTGTAAATACAGAGAGGAAATATTAAGGTTATTAGGGAATCTATATTGACCAACTTTATAAAAAACATTTGATAGACTCAATATTCTTGGGTACTGGCAGCTGCAAAACAAGTCTGGCTGCCCTTGAGAAACCCATTGGGGTTAAGGCCACTCCAACATACTATGGCCATTGGTATTAGAGCTTGTCTTCTGACCAATTCAATTCAAATTCACATCAGTTTGTTAGTCACCTACTATCTGTAAGAAACTGTTCTAGGTCCTAGGTATGCAGAGACAAAAAAAAAACTTTCAAGGAATTTACATTCTACATATTCTACAGGAGGGGACAAACCATACATAAGTAAATATAATTTAAAATTTGAGTGAAAACATGACATTTACAACTGGGGAAGTCAGGAAAGGAGTCATGGTAGACATGATCTGTGAACTGAGTGAGACTTAGAGAAAATTAAGGATTCAGACAGGTAAATATAAGGAGGAATGCTTTCTCAGGCAAACATTCAGAGGTGTGTGATAAAATGTTATGTTTAAGAGACCATTAGCAGTCCAATTGTAATGGAATAATACATGACTTGAAAGGTAGTTTGTAGAATGTGGAAATCATTTAATGGCGGAGTAAAGAGTTTGTATATTCTCCTAATTAGGAGAGCAAAAGATAGTTACTGAAGGAATTTGAGCAGGAGATTTACATGGTCAGATCCATACCTTAGGGAAATTATTTTGGCAGTCATATGGATAATGAATTGAAGAGGAGAAGGCCTAGAAGCTAGATGATTAACAAGGAAGATGTTACAAAATCCAGGTGAGTGGTGGTGAAAGCCTGAACCAGAGCAGTGGCTCTGTGAGTAGAAATAAGAATGGGACAGCCAGGTTGAGATGTTTAGCAGACAGCTGGCAATGCAAGATTGGAGACACACAGAGACAGATTATGGTCATGCAAGTAGATTAGGGGACTACCTAAATAAATTTGTTGCAAAGATCAAATAAAATATTCGTAAAGTACTCAGCATAGTGCCTGGCACATAAGAGGTGCTTAATAAATGCATGTTTCTTTCCTTCTTTCCTGACCTGGAGGCCAGATATCTGTACACAGTGCCATGCTGCCTCTCTTTAATTGTCTCAGTTTAAGTGATTTCTGCAGTTATTGGGAACACGCAGGTTCACTGTTAAAGATTGCAATTGTTTATCATCATAACGGTAGCTGATATTTATATAAAAAGAAATTCTCTTACTTCACCCTCTCAGGAAGGTTTTCCTTGGTTCTCACATTCCACAAAGGGTAATCTAAAATCCTTATTAAGGTAGGTGGAGGTCAGTCACAAAAATTTGTGAACAAAGTAAGACAGAAGTAAACAAAATCCAAAAGTAAGAGTCAGAGAAGCATGATATTTGAGGAAGAGACTTCAGTGTATAATATACTCTTTTTTTTTGGGGGTTAGGCAATGGGGTTAAGTGACTTTCTCAGGGTCACACAGCTAGTGTTATGTGTCTGAGGCCGGATTTGAACTCAGGTCCTTCTGAATCCATGGCCGGTGCTCTATTCACTGTGCCGCCTAGCTGTCCCATTATAATATACTCTTATGAGAATGAGATACCATTCCTCAGTTTTCTATTTGCACTCAGAGTGAGAGAATGGCATAAGAAAACAAGTGCTGGTCTTAGAATCAGAAGACCTGAGTTTGAGTCCCAGCGTTAACACTTAGATAATGTGGGACAGACCAATGAAAGCCCAGTCTTTATGAGCATGCTCAGCATACTTGACTTGATGTAATATCCTATATGGACTCTGGAGGGTATATAGGAATTCCATGGCTTTTTCTGAGGTCTCCCTCTCTGTGTCTCTCAAGTCCGATACTCTTTCTCCTAAAGAATAGACACAGCAGGAATAGCAGAGTCATGTTCTTATGGCCCTGTTGTTGACTTAGGTGGGGACAGTAGGCCACTGGAGCTCTCCTTAGGCAGAGGATCATAACAGTTGTTTCCTATTCACTCAAATTCAGCCAAAGAAGAAAAAAACCCCTGAAATTGCCCCTGTGGGGGGTCTTGTGTATGTTCACCAGTTCTGGCTCACCAGCCTAAAGAGTCACAGAGTATTTACCCCTTTGTCTCCTGAAGAACTATGCGGTGTTGGACTGCTTTATTGGGTCTTATTGAATAGTTGTTGGGTTCTGTTTTTTGGGTGAGGCAATTGGGCTTAACTGACTTGTCCAGGGCCACACAGCTAGTAAAGTGTCTGAGGTCGGATTTGAACTCATGTCCTCCTGACTCCAAGGCTGGGGCTCTATGCACTGTGCCACCTAGCTGCCTCTTTAAAAAATTCAATTAATTAATTAATTAATTTTTTTGTTGGGTTCTTTTTTTAGGAGAGGCTATCTTTCAGTGATAACAAAAACTGTTTAGTGCATCTCTCTCTTTAAAATTTGCAAAACACATTGACTTCCTTCTGGACAATAGTCAGATACAATTATGGGAGCACATTATGAACATGGTTGGGAGAGGGAGAGAAAGGAAGGAAAGATTAGAATAAACACACAGAAAAAAATAAATCCTTTAATTGAAAACTATTGCTTGATTCTCTTGTATTCATGGCCTGATTCAGAGCTGCTCAAGTTGAATGAAGAATTTTGCCTTGGAAGAGAGGCATTGACCCATAATCCTATACTGAATTCATCAACATGGAATAGTGAATAGCACTTTGGTGTCAGGAGAAACTTGAGTTTGAATTCTGCAGCTATCACCTACTATCTCTGTGACCATAGACAAGTCAACCCTTTCTGAGTCTCAGTTTCCTCACGTGTAAAATGGGAATAATAATAGTACTTACCTACAAATTTGTTATGAGAAATGGATGAGATAATGCATACAAGAGCTTTACAAATATTAAAATACTATTAAGTGTTAGCTATTAGTGATAATCACACAACTGGATGTAGCATGCTTATAAGAAGTGAAACTAAAATAATATTAGATCAAAAAGATCTTTGCCAAACCTATTTGTAAAATGGACCTTGTTCTGAAAAGCTACTTTGGTGGAATTGTGGTTTCTTCCATCCCATTGTTCACTAGTCCTGTGGCATTATTTACCCAGATGGTGTCATATCAGAAGGCTATTTCTATTCTTTTAGAGAAAGATGAGTTTGAAAGGTTTCCATACTGGAAAAAAACCATAATGATTAAGTACATACAAAAGAAAAATATTATGATAGATAATCAGAGGAAAATCAATGGTTCCCTTTTTGCATTATAAATAATGAAATTTATATAGTCAACAGCTCTTAACCAGATGATGGGTGTGACATTTCATGAGGAAAAAAAAACCCAAAACCAACCAAACAAACAAACCCAGACCCAACAAGCAAACCACAACAGTACAAAACCTATCCATTTCTAAAAGAAGCATTAATGATGTGATTAGCATACCCATAATTAATCTACCTCTAGTGATGTTTTATGCTTTTATCAGGAGATAATAATGAAAAAGATTTTTTTCACCCCATGGTTACTTATTGTTGATAGTGGGGATTCAGAATAAGACTTTCTTTATTTAAAAAAAATATTCTATTTGTTTTAATCAGCTAAGATTTGTCCTTTCACTCTTCTCCCACCAGACTTCCTCCTAATCCCCAATGAGAACTAAAGGAAAACAAAACTCATTATGAATACCTATAATTAACCAAAACAAATTTCCACATTGGCCATATACAAAAAAGTATTTATCTCAGTCAACATTCTGAGTTCTTCCCCACTCTATCAGGAAGTGGGAAGCATGTTTCATCATTAACCTTCTGGAAACTTGGTTGGTCATTACACTAATAAGAGTTCAGCAAAATAGTATTCCATAACATTTATATACAATAAAAATACAAGAACATTTTTATGCAATAATTTATATATAAATCCTATCACCAGGGTTAATAGACAAAGTCCAATTAGACAAGGCCTGGGATTGATTCTGTTATGTCTTTATGATCTAAAAAAAAAAATGGAAAGGGAGGGGAAAAGGAATAAGCTATGAGGAAGGAAAAGAAAAGCTCACATAATCAGGTCCAACAAGTAGATATTTATACAAACAAGGTAGTTGGGGTGGGAGGAAGTGGCTGACACTTGAACTTTACTCTCATCTGAACTGCTCAAAAGAAGGAAGAATGCATACTTACATATATACACATTGAGTTCAGAAATATTTTTCACTCAAGAGGGAAATAGGAGGGAAAAGAGAGAAAGGAGACAGGGGAATTAGAGGGAGGATAAGTTAAGGGAAGGATTAGTCCTAAGGAAAACAAACTCTAGGGATGTACAAAAATATTTATAACTCTCTGTGAGATGACTGATGAGATCAATATGAGCTCACAATGCTCTACCACAGGTCAGGCACAAATAGTCCATGTGAACATTTGGGGAGGATTCTCTAAATTTGAGCATCCCATGTTTCACTGATCACTCTTGTCTAGACAAGTTCCTCTTTATTATTGTCCCACTTAAAATTTCACCTACATCATTGAATATCTGAATTCTTCACATGCAGTTTGACCAGCAAGCAGAGTATGGATGGAACTGCTACCTCCCCTGTTCTAGACACTGGGTTTCCATAAGGAATCTTTGTATTTATTCACCACTTTACTATGGTGCTTTGGAGCCAGGGTTACTGCTCTTTGGGATACTTGTCTGACAATTGGGAGTTAGAAGGTCTTTCTCTTTTTTCAAAGGTCCTTGCAGGGCTAGAAAGGTTCCAAAGTTGAAATGAACACTAGGGAAGGAAGAAAGAAAGAAAGAAGGAAGCTAAGAAAGAAAGAAAATGTATGGCATGGATAGGAGTGCTCCATGAGTTGCAGACTATTGACTGACTTTGGGTAGTAAGTAATCTGTTTCTTGCTTGTAAGGCACAGAGTGACTAGATGGAGATGTTAGATGGAGATGTGTTTGTTTCCTCCTGAGCTGAAGAGATCAGCACATCTTAAAACCTGCTGCTAGCTGCTCAAGCCTCTGCCACTCAATGCTGTCAATGCAAAGACAAAGTGCACATGGCAAGTAATAGCAGCTTTCTAGATCCCAAAGGACAGCAGTTTTTGTGGAAGTGGGGAAATTGCTAACACAATGCTTTCAATGTTTCCATTTTCTACAGATTGACCAAGGACTAGAATCCCTGGACTTAACAATATACTGTCACTGGGGGATGGGTACTGCCAATGTTGGTAGTTCTTGTGAATGATGTATTTCCTTGGTATTTCTATGCTTTTACCAATTGAGCTGTTTTCTTTTCCTATCCAGAGAGGCTGATGTGATTTGTGAGTGAAATTTTGTATCTAAAAGTATATACGAAGTGGGATGGAATAAAAAATTAGCCTAAGAGATTATCCTTAATATAGACACTGAGTTTTCAGGGAGTAAGAAGGGAAACATCCCTATGTACCCTTGTTGCACTTGTTGAAACTCAATTCTAGGATAAATTTTTCAAGAACTTTTGTAGAATTTGTGTGTGTATGGGTGTGTGCATATATGTTTTTTTTGGTGTGTGTGTGTATGTGTGTGTGTGTACATGTGCCTTAAGAATTGTATCAACCTGATACTTCCTGTTGATATTGAGGACCCATTAAAGCTTAAATTTTTTGCTGTTTTCCATTGAAATTCTTCTCTGAGAAGATAGATATTGTTTTATTATATGCCTAAACCCAATGTTTGTAAAGTGCTAGCTTGGTGTGCACTATGCCTGATATCTTATCACATTGTTGTATGATTAAGTGTTGACATTGATGCATTATGGTGTACCAAGGCATTGCTGTGTGCTGACATTATTGAATTGTTATGTGATTAAGTAATGACATGATTACACTGGTGTGTGATTAAGTATTAACACTGAAGCATTGCTATGTGATTAAGTATTGACATTATTGAATTGCTATGAGATTAAATATTGGCATTCTCATGGCTACAATTGGGGCTAAAATAACAACATGGCTGTCTACTCTTTGAAAAACTGGTGTTCAGGGGTAAGATTGCATCCTTATTGAGGACTTTTAGGGGTGTATTGACTATGAGAAGGAAGTTATTGAAAGGCACCTTACCTCATGCAATGGACAATTTTGGGATATGTCTGAATTGTATGAGTGTCAAAATGAAGCTCTTTCCATATTAAGCAAATTATCTCTGAACTAGGGCCTTTGTCTCTTTCTCTTGGCTCACTCCATCAACTTCAATTTATACTAACAGGTTGTATCCTCAGAGCAGTGGCTGTTCCTCCTCTCCAGACTCCAGAGGTAAGCAGATATTACTACTACTACTACTACTACTACTACTACTACTACTACTACTACTAC
>NW_020954587.1:17400013-17404845 GCF_900497805.2 Vombatus ursinus | reverse complement strand
TCTTCCAAGTCCAAACCACTGTGCTGATTAAGAAATCAGCCTGATGAATCAAAGAAATCTTAGTAAAGGTATTTACTCAAAGGCAAAGCAAGAACAACACTTACATAACATTCTTCTCATAAGCCTGGGGCATACTTTTTTCCAAATATATAAAGAATTTAGAGATAGAGTAAGCACAAACTTAAGGTATTTAGAGTGAAGTACACACATAAGGAACATGTGTTCAGGCAATTCAAATTCTGAAACTTTAGGTTTTGACAACCTTTTTCTTTCTCAGTGACTGTCTTCACAAAATTTTCTGATGGATATGGAACCTAATGCTAAACTGGGGTGCTCTGTTGCAAGGCTAGGCTGCTTTATTTCTGGTCCAGTTTTTTTGAGCTGTAGTAGTACTACCCTCTTTCAGGAAGGGTGGAGCACCTTAGTCTAGGATTTAGGAAGCTTCTCCAGTTTTGCTGGACTTTGGAGGGTTTCTGCCTCCAGTAGGTGGAAGTACAGAGAGGCATAACTTCTCTTTCCTATTTGTCCCCTTGCAGTATCCCTGGATCAGCAGATGGCAGTGTCTGCATCATAAGCCAAGAACAGACTGTGCTAATGGTTCAGTAAGGAGCCCAGCAAAGAAACTACCCCATCTCTAAGGGAAACTTCCAGGGCGTCCCAAGAATAAGAGAAAAAGACTTTCTTATTGATGGTTTCCTAGTGGTCTCAACCCAGTAATGGAGTCTCTGGGTCAAAGAATGTGGGCATTTTAGTCACTTTATTTGCATTATTCCAAATTGCATTCCAAAATGGTTGCACCATTTCACAACTCCAACAATATATTAATATGTCTATCTTTCTACATCCCCTCCAACATCTACTATTGCCATTTTTGGAGGGCCATTTTTTGCCAATTTGTAGTTTTCGAATTGCATTTTTCTAATTATTAGTGATTTGGAGCATTTTTTCATGTGCTTGTGACTACTTTGCAGTTCTTTTGGTAACTGTTTACTGTTTTTCATATCCTTTGACCATTTATCTATTAGGGAATGACTACTAGTTCTATATCACACACACATATATTTACATACATATACACATATACATATAGACACACTATGCATCCATATAATATGTATCTGTATGTGCATATACATATAGATTACACACACATGCACATGTGAAGTTTGAATAGTTTAAAAATATAAATAAATAAATAAATATATATATATAGGGGTGTATTGGGTGTTCAAGAAGGACTAGCACCTGTGATGTGAGGGCTTGCTGAGTCTTTTTCAGGGATGCTCATCTACCTTTGGTGTGCACCTGGCACTCATCTCTCACCTGTGGCTCCAAGAAGCTGTAGCATGTGCAGTGGCCACACCCCAGTAAACTGTCTCAACTGATGGAGTAAACCAGGTTAAGGGTAACTGGCAGGCCTCAAACCTGTCAGTGAGTTAGGAGAGTGTCTATCCCAAGACTGTGAAGACTTCCCCTGGAGGAATGGGCAGATGAGGACAATTTGTTCCAATGGTCACAAAGGTGGCTGAAGCAGGCTCTGTGGAGTGCTTAGAGAACAGGTGTTGAAGATGCCAAGGTCATACACTGCATCCCGGGTCATTGCCAGTTGTCTTGACTTTTGTCTTGCAACTGAACTTCAATGACTCAGGAAGAGAAAGTAAGACTAAGGACTCTGTGCAACTCTGCCTCACAAATCCAATTCATGCATGAATCAAGACATTACCCTGTGATGTCATTGGTCCTCTTTGAAAATGAAGGACAAATAACAATAGTTTATATATGTTGGATACCAAACCCTTATGAAGGAAATTTGATATGAAGATTTTTTCATTTTAACTATTTCCCTTTTTATTCTGGATGCATCATTGTTGTCTGTGCAGAAATTTTCAGTTTCACGTAATCAAAGTTATCTATTTTATTTTTTGGAATTGCCTCTATCTCTGGTTTGTTAAGAATACATCTCTTACCCACAGCTATGAGAGAGAGGATTCTGGGAAGAAGGCAGAGTAGGTCAGAAAATTCCAAGCTCTCCAGATTTCCCCCACAAACAAGACAAAATAGCACCTCAGGATGAACCTAGTATGGTAAAAATAAACAAGAGTTGGGGCAGAAGAGCAGTCTTCCTGGGACAGCTAGGGATCCAAAGAAAACTCCCAGAACCTGGTTTGGTCACTGTGAAGTGTAAACACCTCTAGGCCAGTTCTGCTGAAACAGCAAGTGATGAGCCCTGGGGTTAGCTGGTTTGAGAAGTAGCCTCAGCCGTAGCCACAGGAATTTTCACCTCCTGAACAGTGCAGGGAGTCAGGTGTCTGAGCAGGGTAAGATTGAGGGAACCTCTGCTGATAAGGGATGCCAGGCCCAGCTGTGCTGCTAAGATGCAACCCTGGGTGAGAAGGAACCACCACACTCCTGCTGAGTGCAAAAGCAGTGGGGTAGGGATGCCACTGGCTATGGACACTTCCAGGAGGGCAGAGTTCTTGGTTTTGATTCCAGGCCAGAGGGGAGAACTGAAGGAAAACCTGAGGCTAGAGGCATCATCCCCCATACCCCAAGATTAGAGGTCGTTGCAATAATAAACTGCTACAAAATAAAAAATTAGCAGGCAAAGGAGAAAGAACTCAATTATCAAAAGTTACTATAAGAATAGAGAAGACCAAGCTTTGAGGAGGATACTGAAGCAAAAAAAGCCTCTTCTACCCCAAAGAGTAATGTCAAAAGTCCACTTGCCCAAAAAGAATTCATAGGAGAACTTAAAAAAAGACTTTAAAAATCAAATGAGAGAGATTGAGGAAAAATAAAATAAAAAAAGAACAATCCAAGAAAAACAAGGAGATTATGAAAAGAAAGTCAACCAACTGAAAAAGGAGATCCAGAATCTTAAGGAAGAAAATGACCCCTTGAAAGTTAGAATTGGGCAAGGGGGGGCCAGTAAAGTCATAAGAGACCAAGAAATAATAAAAGAAAATATAAAGAATGAGAAATAGAAGAGAATGTGAAACATCTCATAAGAAAAACAACTAATCTGGAGAAGAGATTAAGAAGAGAAAACATAAGAATAATTGGACTACTTAAAGGCTACAATCAAAAAAAGAATCTTGATACAATAATATGAGAAATAATTAAAGAACATAGTCCTGAAGCATTAGAACAAGAGGGGAAAGTAAAAATAGAAAAAAATCCTCCAAACACCACCTAAAAGAGATCTTATGAGGAAAACATACAGGAATATTGTAGTCAAATTCTGAAATCCCAAGCTCAAAGAGAAAATAGTATGAGAAACAAGAAAAAAAAAACCCAATTCAAGTATGGCAGAGCCACAATTAGAATCACATAAGACCTAGCTGTGGTAACACTAAAAGACTGCAGGTCTTGGAACACTATATATTGAAGAGCAAAATAAGTGGGATTGCAGCTGAACATATCACACCCAACATGGTTAAGCATAATCCTGAATGAAAAAAAAAGATATTCATTGAATTGTCAGACTTTCAGGATTTTTGTTGAAAAAAGACCTGAAATCAATAGAAAATTTGACATACAAGATCCAAGAGAAATATAAGATAGACATCAAAGACTAATTACAGGGGACTAAATAAGGACAGAATGCTTACTTTTTGTATGAAGATATGTAAAATATATGTCTAAAATTGTTATTAGTAATTGGGTAGTGTATAATAAAGATTGGGGTAGACCTGAGTAAGATGTGATTTTAAAAAGTAAAATTGTTTAGGAAAAGGTAAAAAGAGTAATTATCTTATACAAATGAGGTGGGAGAGAAGAACTGACACAGAGGAATTGGATGGGGGAGGAAAGCTGCTTGTTCTGGAACTCTACTCTCATTGAGAATGGGTTAAAGAGGGAACAATACATATATACTAGAAGGGTACAAAAGTTTTCTAAATTCAGAAAGAAATAAAAGGCTAAGGGGATGAGGAGAGGGATGAGGATAAGGGAGGGATTTTTAGAGGGAACCCTAGTCACATCAGATCTGGGTTAAAGAGAGAACAATATAAACATTTAGAAGTGAATAAAAGTCATCTAAAATTATAAAGAAATAAGAAGATGAGGGACTAGGACAAGGGAGCATAAAGGGTGTCTAGATTAATGGGAATGAGATAAAGAGAGAATAACAGATATTGGGAAGGCTATAAAAGTCTTCTAAATTCAGATAGAAACATGAGGGTAAGGGGAAAGGGTTGGGGGGAGAGGATAAGGAAGGGATCTATGGAGGAGGGGTAGGTTAAGTAATAAGAGGGCAAGGTAGCAGGTAGAAGTAAAGTAGAGGAATCAGGAGAGATAGGAAATAAGAGATGCACACAAACATAAAATAAAGATAAGGAGTAGAATTTATTAGGAAAAAAACTAGAGGGAGTAATCATGATCTCAGACAAAGTTAAAGCTAAAATAGATTTAATCAAAAGAGAAAAATAGGGAAACTGCACTATTTGTCAGTTATATTAATCAATAGTGTTTTAAGTATAAGGTTGGAATATTGCTGAGGTGTAGGAAATGAGTTGCTGAACTTAGAAACATATAGAAAGATTTGGACTTATGAAAGAAGATGTCATCCACTCAGAAAAACAGAGGACAAACAAGTATTGTGTGGTTTTATATAGATGTATATGAATGTATATGTCTATATGTATGATTATAGATATCTAAGTATATGTATGTGTAAGTGTATGTATGTATGTATGTGCACCTATGTATGTATAATGTTTGTGTATTTACATATAACAAACATACACATACATGTGTATGTGGGTAAATATGTATATGTGTGTATCTATCCATCTATCTATCTATCTATCTATCTATCTATCTATCTATCT
>NW_020954587.1:17386215-17399979 GCF_900497805.2 Vombatus ursinus | reverse complement strand
GCCTTCTTGAGGGAGGGTGGGGAGGAAGGGGGGAAAAAGAACAAAGTTAAAAGTGCAGCAGAGCACAAAAGAAAACTTACAAGGAAGCAAAGAAAAGATTAACAGCTCTGAACACAATGTGTAGTATTTATTATATAGGCTTTCTTGAAATGGAAATTTATTGCTGTATATTTTGAATCCTCTCTTACATTCTGCTGTGCACATATTGATGCTTTTTTACCTTTTTAATTTTGTACTTAGGTTTGTATGTTTCTTTTTCTTTTCTTATTGTGTATTTAAGTATTTAAGTTTTAGTATTTAAGTTTAAAAGTAAATTAATAAAAAAAAGAGAGATATATTATCTGTTTCTCTTCTAATTTTTGTACAGTATGATCTTTTATATTCAGGTCAAATGTCCATGTAGAATGTATTGTGGTGTATGTTGTGAAGAGTTGCTCTAAGCCTAATTTCTGTCAGATTGCTTTCCAGGTTTTCCAGCAGTTTTTAATCAAATGCGGAGTTTTCCCCTAGGTAATTATGTTTTCCACTTAATAAAACACTAGGCTATTGAGTTCTATTGTTTCTAAATCTCCCTTTCCTAGTCTGTTCCATTCCATTCACATCTGTCTATTCTTTAACAAATAACAGATTGTTTTAATGATTGCTGCTTTACAATATACTTTGATGTCTGAAAGTGCTATTCCTCACTCATCCTAATGTCTTTTTGTTACTTCTTTAATATCCTAGATCTTTTTTTTCCAAATGGATTTTGATATTTAAAATTTTTCCAAGATCTGTAAAGTATCCTATTGGCAATTTGATTGACATAGCATTAAAATTATAAATTAATTTTGATAGCATTATCATTTTTATGATATTGTCATGGCCTAGTCATGAGCACTGACTATTTCTTCAGCTATTTAAGTTGTTCTTTGATTCTTTATGGAGTATTTTGTAATTAAATATTAGCATCTCTTTTGTGCAGTGGGAAATTGAACTCCAGATATTTTATTCATTTGGTAGTTATTTGCAATGAAATTTCCCTTTCTATTATTTCTTCTTGTGTTTTATTATTATATAGAAATGTGTATTGATTAATTTTGCTAATTTTTTCTTCTTTTTCTTTTTAAAAATATTATTTGTTGTATGAGATGGCTCTCTGGGAGGTATGTAAGAGAAGTATGCTGGGGGAAAGTTTAGTGGTATACAAAATAAAAGACAATAAAATTTATTTTCAAAAAAGAACAAAATAAAAAAGAAGAAAGTGGAAGATATCTAGTGCCAAAAACAACTTATACCTGATATCCAAAACAACTGTTTCCCATATAAGAGGTCAAGGAGAAATCATTTAAGATTAATTAGACTCTCTGAAAAGCTGGTCATATATTTCAAGAAATACTAAGTAAAAAGTGCCCAAATCTATTAGAATAAAAAGTCAAAGTGAACATAGAAAGAATACATATATCATCTCCTGAAAGGAACCACAAAATAAAAATCCCAGTAACATCATAGCCAAAATCCTGAAGATCCATTTAAAAATCTAAATTGCAAGCATCCTGAAATAAAGAATTAAAATACTAATGAACCACAATCAAGATCACGTAAGACCTGGCAGCTTCTACTATAAGAGGATCTTCAAATGTAATAACCCAAAGGGTGAAAAACATATAGTTTTATCATCAAGAATATTTTATTCAGAAAAATTGAACATAATACTGTAGGGAAAAATGGATTTTTAGTGGAATAGAGGACTTTCAAGTATTTCTGATTAACAGATGAGAGCTGAATAGGAACTTTGAAATGTGAACAAAAGAATTCAGAGAAATTTTAGAAAGATTTGTTAGAACAATTGAAAGTGCCTCTATGTTAATATAGTGCTAACATTCTAATGAAGGAGAAGGAATATGTCCCTTCTTATCCTTAATTTCTTCAAAAGATATTGAGGGAATTCAGTTCTAAGAGTTTTAAGTAGGGAAAAAGAAGAGAAGGTGAAAGAAATCTGTTTATGTAGGAAGGAATGGAACTTGTTCTTTTCCCCCAAGTTTTAGTTCTAGATCACCAATTACTTATTGTACATTTCAAACTGGCTATTTTAAAGATATTTAAAACTTGATATGTCTAAAACTCAACTAATTCCTTTCCTGCATTCAACTTTCCCTTCTCCTAAACTTCCCACTATCCTTCTAGTGATAATCTTGGTTTATAATCTTGGCATTATCCTGGATACCTCACTCTCCTTCACCTCATATGTCCACTAAATTGCTGACTTTCTGTTTCTTTACCTTTACTACATCTTCAGAATCCAATCCTTTACCTCCACTCATTTTAGTTCATGTCTTCATCACCTCTCATCTAAGGTATTGCAGTAGTCTCCCTGCCTTGAATCTCTCACTACTTCAGTCTCTCCTCTATACTCCTGGAAAAGTAATTTTTTGTAAGTATAGATCTGATCATGTGACTTTCCTACTCAATCAACTAAAGTGAGTTCCTAATACCTCTAGAATAATATAAATAATTTTTAAAGTCTTACAAAATCTGACCCCTAACCTCTATTTCCAGCTATTACTCCTTCAGTACTCTATGAGCAGGTCAAGCTGGTCTTCTCTTCATTTCCCAAACACGCCTTTTCCCCTTTCCACTGATTGTACCCCCATGCTTGGAATGCATTTTCTCTACTTTTACCTTATAGAATCCCTCCCTTCCTTCAAGATGCAACTCACGTTTTGCTTCTTCTGTATGAAACTTTTTCTGATTCCTCCAAATTACTAATTAGTGTCTTCCCTCCGAAACCACATTGTATTTAACTACTTTGCATATATTTGCATTTATTTACTTTACATTTTACTTTTTTTCTTAATATGTATTTGTTATCTCCCCCATTAGAATGTAAGCTTATTGTGAGTAGGGGATTGTTTACTTCTTTGTGCTAGCACAGTGTCTGACACATAATAGATGGTTAGTGAAACTTTGTCGATTGATTATAAGACTCTGAACTTCTGTAATATGCAGGTTTTAAGTACATATTAAATTTACCAAGTCACAAAACTGGTTTATTTGTGCCATTTCTCATACTCTTTCCATTGTGCCAATGTACTATGTACTCTCTGGCAAATCTTTCTCTTGCCACTTAACTAACTATTATTTTGGACAAATAATTTTATTCCTCATCCCTAAGTTCCTCATCTGTAATATAAATATTTCCTAATATTTACCTTGTATGCTTCATAGGATTATTTTGAGGATGGAAATGAGGTAATATGTATATCACTCATAAAGACAAAAGCCAACTATTATCATGTATTATTATTATTGTCCATTTTGTTCTCATCTTTTTTTTTATGGGGTTTAGATAGAAATGTTCTGAGAAAAGCTTCTATCCTGCTATTATTCTTTCGTATTTGTAATGAGGATTGTTCCCACGTGTAGCACGGGGGTGTTGTGAGGCTTGACAGGAGGCAAAATAGACATCTCTAGTCTCTTCTCCCTACACCTTTTTCTAAGGGAGACTACTTTATGCCATTAAGGGAAGCAGGAGATTGGTGCCAATGGAAACTTGGCTACTCTCGTCTTCTGAGAGAGAGGTGGTACTGAGGTAGAATTATATCAGCCACCTTAAATATTATTAGTTTAAAGCATCTGTTTTTCAGGTTCAAACTAAATGTCTGAACACTCTTAATATGGAAAGAAGGATCCAAGGGTTGAGTCTATTTCCACCAAAAATCACTTGTGGAGATTAGATCAAGTATTTATCAAGTACTTATTATTTTTTAGGTACTATGGTAAACCCTGGGAATACAAATACAAGCAAAAAGAAAAATAGTCTCTTTCCTCAAGGAACTTACATTCTAATAGGAAAGACAACACATAAAATGGAGCTAGAATGTGGTCTGGAGGAGTAGAAGTTTCCCAGGTGGAGAAGTAGTCTGGACTGAGCTGGGCTAGAAGTGAACTGGACTGGATGAATACTTCCTCACATAGATATTTTGAGAAGGAAATCACAAATCAGAGGAGGATATTGGAGGGGTGGAACTGTGAGTTTGTGTTCTTCATGTCCTTGGCTCCCAACACAGATACTACCATTAGCTGATCTGGGATATTGCAAGGACAGTTCATTATTTTCTGGGCCCTTTGAAATTTGCAATATTGCTCCTTCTCTTTCCAACCCCTCATCCCTTCCTTCAGGAAGCTAAATAGTACAGTGGATAAAACACTGTACCTGGAGTCTGAAAGACCTGAATTCAAATACAGTCTAAGACACTTAATAGCCCTGGGCAAGTCACTTAACTTCAGTTTGCTTCAGTTTCCTACCATAAAATGGGGACAATAATAGCACCTACTTTTCCTGGGTTGTGAGGATGAATGAGATAATATTTGTAAAGTGCTTGGCACAGAGTAGGTGATATTTAAATGCTATTCCCTTCTCTCCTTTCCCCCTCTTTTCCCCTTTCTTTCCACCTTTGCCAAGTAGTTCTTTCTCAGGGGTTCCACTGGAAGACCACATTCGCTCCAATCTCTAGAATAATGCTGGTTCTAAACTAGCTTGATATTTATAGATGACCTGACCCCGAAGGTATGATCATATTTCCTCAGCCAATGTGAACACTATTTCTTTGCAACCTCATTTCAGTTCCAAGGACTTTTTACTCTTAGTCTAAAGCCTATGATTGATTGAAACTAAAGCCTATTATTGAGATTGATTGATTGTTTTCACCTAGTTAGGGAATCAGGACATCTTATCACTTATTTTCAGTGAGGTGGGATGACTTGATTGATCTACTCAATCAATCCCACAATTAGGTTGCACTTCTGGAGTTTGTGTTAAGCATAAATTTTTAATGCTTTCAGGTTCTTTTCCTTTTTCCCTTTAAGATTTAAATAACTTCCAAATTTTCATGTTTATTTCATCTAATTTGGGTTTAAGAATGATTTCCTTAAATTATAATTGCCCCACATCGCAATTGTTGGCTAATTTGGAGCTGAGGATATAGTTGATAAAAAAAAAAAACCCAGTTTAAATCTTTGCCCATGACTAATAAGATGTTTCTAATTTTGTTATGATATAGTATGGGTATGTCATCAACATATGAATATCTTTAATCCATTATATGTACATTCATGATTTGGCTGCCTTAATGGTCCATGCCATCTGTACTGAAGCACTTCTGTTAGGTAGAATAGATGTTGCTATTTCTGATTTGATCCTATTTATCTTGTCTTCTTGTAGTAGTGGGACGCAAAGAACAACTATTCACTCCTCTCTTCCGGGGGCGTTATGTTGTCTGACTTCTTGAATGAAGGAACTATTTCTACTTTTTCTTCATTTCCTTAGTGCTTACCACAGTGTCTGGCACATAATGAGTGCTTAATAAATGCTTGTTTGATCAATCAATTAGCTTATGGACTAATTTAATTCAGTTTAACTTAAAGCGCTACTTTAATCCAGAAAAAGATTTATGTTGAAATTTAGAATATAAAGAGTTAGTGTCTTTTGGAACTACATATTCAATTTATAATTTGACTCTGCATTGTATGTACATTGTGTTTCTTTCTGTACTCAGTCTTGTTTGTTACATCTTTAGAAATGCAGATGATCAAAGAAAATGAAGCCCATTCAAAGATGCTCAAATCATCTTCTCAAAAATAACTATGATACTCAGTAAATGGCATTAAATTATAATTAAACAAAAGCTACATTTCACAATGTCAAATTTGTCTCAGTATTAAAATAAAATTCTGCTTGGCTGTTAGTTTTCCACATAAGAATATGTATAATAATAAAATACTCTCTGAGGTAATTTGTATTTAGGAAGCCTTGGAAGTACAGGAAATTTACCTTAAAGTCTGAAATATTTTCATTGTTTCTCTTATTATTGTTCTGTGCTCTTATTGTTCAAATACCAAATATAAGGTACATTTTGGATAATAAATCTTGAATTCGTTATGAGACATAGGATTATTTCTTGAAAGATGTATTTTTTCATAAAGAATTGAATTTGAGATAAGAAAAACTAAATTTGTAGAACAGTTAAATCAAAAGGTGATTCACACTGTAGCTTTAAAGAAGGATTTAGTTCAAATATTCTTTAAATAGCACCTGCCCCAGTATATTTAAATTATATTTGATCGACAGACACAGAAATGGATTGGAATGCAACTTTTCAAGAACCCAATACATTGTAAAGCAAGATACAGCCCTTTTAAAAATTAAAAAAAAACATGAAACCTTCAAATTTAGTATAGTTTTCTTCTGCATTTGTCCTGGCCAAATTTACCAATGTAGCTCACTTTGTCCTTCTGCCGTCTATTCCTGTCTCTTTTTTCTTTTCATAGTACAGGTTAAAACAGCTTAATTGTTTGCCTCCAGCAAACACTCAGCTCAGAGTTCCTTCACAAATACTCACATTTTTTAAAAAAGGTATAAAAGATTCTTTGGCAGTATCTTCACTTACTAATTACAGTATAGGACTTAGGTCCTTAAAACACTGTGGTGAAGTGTTAGCATGATCTTAAAAAGGAAATAAAGGTATACAGATACAAAGGGTAGGTGTATCAATATTGTAAATGATCTATGACAAAGCATGGGTGCTCCTCCTAAAGGAGATTAGGACAGCTTCAGTTATGCAAAATACAAGTCTCAAGGGCTCTCTAATCTCTCCAACGTCTGTGGGTATGTATATAAAATTGTGACTGGCTCTCCTTCTTATGTGGGGTCTTGCACTTAGCCAGGAGTATAGTTATAGTAATATTCTTGCTTATGAGACTTCCAAAGGGAATGAATGTCCACTTCTTTCTCCTTAACTCCTGCTGAAGCAAAGATATATCTCTTACATCTCTAAATGGACCACAATTATTCCTAAATTCCTGCCTAAGCCAACACTGATACCTACCTGCAAGATTTTTTCATTTGCCAAATAAAGTGATAGTAATGAAAGTATAGTAGGATTGGGGTTGCAGCCAGTGCTAATGGCTAGAGAAAGAATCAACTTCTCACTTTAGTTCTTCCCTTTCCTCTAAAGGTAGGAGGGTCAGAAGTGAGATAAATTTGGTAGTTAAGGGGAATTGCTCCTTTACTTGGTGTGAGGACAGGGAAATAGCGGTGTTCCAGTTTGGCATATGAATTGTTTCACTCTCAGCTCTTGGCCATCTCTCCAGCACCCCACAAGTCTGATCACTTTGTCCTATGACGGCAGATCCCAAGAATCCCTGATGGGGTGGGGTGGGGAGGGTGTCCCATGACAGGCCACACCTCCCTAACTTCCAGCCTGGGCACATAGTTGCTTTATTGTAGTGCTTTTTTTTTTTTTTTAGAGGGTGGAGGGTGGATACTTCACCCCGTTCTCTCTCTCTCTTTTGCTCTTTTCCTTCCTTCCTCCCATTCTTCCTTCCTTCCTTCCTTTCTTCTTTCCCCTCAACCTCTCTTCCTTCTTTTCTTCCTTCCTTCCCTTCTTCTTTTTTACTTTCTTCCTTCTTTTCTTCCTTCCTTCCCTCCTTCTTTCCCCTCATTTTTTCTTCCTTTTTTTCTCTCATCCTTCCTTCCTTTCTTTTGTTCTGACTGAGAAACATCTTTATTAACATCCAGAACACAGCCATGAAGGGAGGGGTGGGTGAAACCACAAACTAAAAACATTTAGCAAGGGCCCTGCAGGCTCAGAGGGTTGGACCCTGCATTCTCTCAGAACTTCCAACAACAGACAGAACACCTGGGCATCTGTCCTGGAGAGGAGATATGGTCCCAGGGAGTTGAAAGTGTATGGTACATCATTGTGAGTGATGAGATGAAGTCGAGGGAGGGCTATCACCACTCAAGGTCACCTCTCCAACAAAAAGCCAACACAAAATGAATTATTGAGCCCCCTTTGATATTGTAACCAGAAGCTGTGTTGTCCTAGTTCATTTGTTTGCTATGAGAGAATTCTTTCTCTTCTACCTACCTCTTTGATCCTTTCCATCTTGTTGGTGGATTCAAGGTCAATTCCATCAGCACCTTTCTCTTGTGGCCAAGCCTTTTGTGGATAAATCATTGTTGCCCTTACCACAGCCTCCACTGCCCAGCAATTCCCCAGATCTGCCCTATTTCTGACCTGGGCCGGTTTTCCCCTGCTTAGGCAACTTGGTGACTCCCTGCTCCCAGAGACACATTATGTTGACTTTGGGCTTACTGTAAGCATGTGATTATCTTTAGACCCACTATAGCTGGGAGTTCCCAAATTCAAGTTCAGGTGATCCATCAGCCTTAACCTACTCTAGAAGCAGGGATCATAGGAGTGTGCCACCATGTCCAGGCCCCTTGTGGCTATTAAAACAGAGAGTAAACTCTCCTTTTTTGGCTTCCTCTTCCCTAAAGTCTCCAAAGCCAAGTTCAAGGGTGTTACCAACATGGTAACTTCTCAGATGCATCTATCTGAATCTTTTGTCTCTACAATAGGTGTTACAAAAAAGGGCAGTCTAGTGTAGTGGACAAGCTACAACTAGATTTGTAGTCAGGGGACCTAGCTTCAAAACCCAGTTGTCCTTATGTATGACCTTGACATGTCATTTAATCTCTCAGAGTCTTAACTTGAGGGTTTTGAATTAGCTGACTTCTAAAGTTCCTTCCAGTTATAAATCTATGATCCTATGAAAATAAATTACTATTTAAAATATACTAGGTATTAGTTCTATTGTATGTGTAGCTGATGTAAGCTGAAGTCAGAGGACAGAGCCACAGACAGTGAGGTACTGATGTTTAAACAATACATTACAACCCTGTCACCCCTTTTTAAAGTAAAAAGGATATCTCTCTCTCTCTCTACGACTGAATCAGAAGGGAACATTGCATGAGCCAAAATTGACCATGTCCTTGCAGGGAGAAAGTAATAAATATAAGTGAATGAAAGTCAGGAAGGAAGGAAAGAAGGAAACCCCTGCAGAGGATTTCTCTATCTTCCGTCTGCTACCACTCTTTCCATCATCCATGGGATGTAGCTGTGTAGAAGGAAATACCTCATTCAGCAGTAAGAGAGTCAGTTTGAAAGAAATCAAGGCATTTTTGAGGGAGCAGTGACACACATTATAGATAGTTATAGTTACAGAGGAACTTCAAGTAGCTTAAAGGAACACAATCTCTGGCAGCAAATAAGAGTTCTAGCTATGGAATTAAGAAAGATTAGCCTGGCAATTAACAATTGAGCTTTGTGAGGATGCTACCAGGAGAGAAAGGACTTCAAGTTCCTGCAGAACTGAAGGAGTAACTTTGATTACATGTGTTCCCTACATATGTACCCCAGGGGAGACTGTTTTTATTTACTGTTCTTACTATGCCATCTGAGTAAATGCTTTTGGTGGGAACTAATCATGTCCACTAGCTGACTATTAATAGGAAGCACACCAGTGGGGGCTCATGAGTTATGAATTAGGAGCTTGGACACACAGGGTTCTCTAGAACCTAGGAGTAACTGCTGTTTTCTGATGACCCAACCTGTGAATGTGAGTACTAGGTTGGAGGAGTCCTATAATGGTGTTTCATGTGCAACTGGCAGTTCTCACCTATTGCTTGGGGCTGATTATTCTGGCTCATATACCATCATTAGAATATGGTAACATTTTAGTTGCTGCATATTTTATATAGCATACAATGGTTGCAAAAGTTATTTAAATTTGAATAGATTAGGGAAAGAAATTAAGTAAACTTCATAAACTCAATACTTATGCTATTTGTAATATCTTCTTCCTGTGTGCCTTATGTATTCACACTAGAAGTAAAAGTACAGAGCATATATTCTTGCATAGATTCATATCTACAGATATATACTCTTATGATTTTTACAAGTTAGGATTTTAATAAAGTGGGTGGATTTATAAAATGCTTCTAGGAGCCAAAGTTGCATTTGTGTTTCACAGCTGTCTGTGTTGACATCCATTAGACTATAAGTTTCATGGTAACTGGGAATGTATCCTATCACAACTTTGAATGGAGTCTAGCACAGCACTCTGCACAAAGTAAGTGCTTAATTATGCTTGTTGTTTTTAGAATCACTTTGGTTACTGACTCTACCAATGAAGACTGCAATTTATTTTTGTCTTAGTAGACTATTTCTGTTAGTATGTAAAAAAAATTCACCCAACAGTCAACCTTTGGTGATGACACTCCCAGAATTTAACCAGTTTAGTCCTCAGATGATAGGCATATAGTCTGTCATTGGAACTGGTAGGGACCTATCAAGAATTTATGAAATGTTATAAAATATACATTTTATGGAACAAGAATCTTCTTTGGAGATCTTCAATAACAAAGTGAAAGTATGCCTTATTTGCTGATAACCTAGCTATGTTCAGCAAAACAAATCACCAGTTTGGCTGGAGGATGATGAATTTCTTGGCTCTATCAACTCTTGAACCCTATCTACTAGGTGCAGAGAAGTTTGGTTAGTATAGGTAGAGGGAATGTTAGGAAATTAAACATTCTCAGAATTCCTCAATGCTTTACTTTTTGCAATGTGTATGTTCTTGGAAAGTTGTGCACAGAACGTGACCTGCTACAGTAACTAGGGCAAATCTCTTGGCCTCAGTTACCTCCTTTGTAAAATAAAGGAGTTGGATTACATTATCTTTAGGGCTCCTGCCGGTTCTAAATTTTATAATCTTATGCATCATATTTTAATAAATGAGAATTTCTTTTTTTTAGTCTTTCAGCAATTTATGATTTCAAGGTCTTATGTATTATTGTGAATGACAATCATAGGGTCCATTATAGGGTGTATACTGAAGCTGATCTTTAGATGACATGTGTGTGTGTGTGTGTGTGTGTGTGTGTGTGTGTGTGTGTATAGTCAGACTCTAGAATAATGCCTTTTCAACTTAGGAGGACCTTCCAGAGCTTCTTTCCACTGGCCTAACCTTTGAGAAGCTAGGATTGCCTCTGCATCATAATGAGACATCAGTTCTATCACTTTTAGTGGAAGATAAGTATTAGCAACTTCAGAAAAACAAAGAAAGAAATAAAGCCAAACCAAAGCAAAATATTTGTATAAAGACCACATTTATTATTCTCAAAGTATTCTACAGGATTGCCCATTTTGTTTATGTTTCAATTATGTCAATGGGTCTGTGATTTCACTGATTTGGGTATACCTTCCAAAAGTGCATATTACAACCTTTTCAGATCATACTTCTTCTGGGTGCTCTCTTTAATACTACTTCTTTCACCAAAGTTATTATTGGAAATAAGTGGCAGCTTATTCATGCTCATCATAAATCAGCCCATCTTACTGAATCTTTTCAAAAACAGATTTATTATCTTTCAACATAATGGGCATTTATCAGATCCATTCTCTTCCCCCTTTTAAATAGAACTCTCCGTATATAATAACAATTATAGCACATTACAAATATTCTTTCATTTAATCATTACAATAACCTGGGTAAGTAGTTATTATTATCTCCATTTTACAGATGAGATAACTGAGGTAGATATTGTGTCCCCTGGACTTATGTCCAGGGTCACACAGCTAGTAAGTGTCTTAAATTGGATTTGAACTCAGGTCTTCCTGAGTCCAGTGCTCCATCCACTGCACTACTTTGCTGCTTATATTTCACCCTAATGATCCCTTTGCAGGTCCAGTTTCTCAGGTGGTATTTTAGAAATGTCAACAGCCTAGTTATCTTTCCTCTTCTTAGATATTAATCTTCCCTTATGTCTTATGATTTGTTGGTATTTTTAAAGGGTGCTCTTTTACTGTTGCTGTCTTCAGTAGTTCAGTGTTTACAAGGAGCTTTTTCTTTTTCTTTTCTTTTCTTTTTTTTTAGCTTTCCACAGAATGCTTTTTAGTAACTTGAGATCATATTGGGCAGTGCACATAGTATGTTTTGATTACGGTAATACAAACTCCAATATTTTCATAGATACGTAGTATAGTAATTTGGGCGTTTCCAAATACCTAATTTTTAAAAAATATCACAACACTCGCACTACTTGTAGTCTTCATGGATAAATGGTAGAATGGCTATATGCTTCCTAAAAGTTTCCTCATTGGAGGGAGGTGCCTCCATTTTGCAAGCTGCAAGGTTCCTTTGCAATAAAGTAACCACCCCCCGTATTATTTATTTCTGAAAAATTACCTGTCCAACGATCACATCCATTCAAGGTCATTCTGACCCCAGATCATTTTACTGTGGGAGTGGAATAACTGAAAAACTGATGCAAGATATAGTTGCCTTCAGGTGTAGTTCAGGAATGCCATTTAAGAGGTCCATACTGTCAGCCTGGAATATAGAATGTGTTCCTTCTTAATGGTGCAAAACTCAAGTTTTTTGAAAAAGATTATTTTGAATTATCACTGAATTTAAAGAATGAACAACAATACATGGTGATGTCCTTATTTTATAGAAAGAAAAATAGAGGGATAGAGAAGTTCATTTAAGGAAAATGTCCAGGAAGAAACTTCAATCAGGTTCCAATATTTTGTTCTATAGAAAATAGGAGATAATGACTATGGGAAAAAATGGTACTCTGAGGTACATTAGACTAAAAGTCTGTCAGAGATAATTTATTAATAATATTAGCTTTACCCATAATAATTGAAATTCTCCCCATGCAAGATCTCCATGCATCTTATAGTCTTCAGAAACAAAGAAAACATTTTTCATAGCAGTAAACCAAAGACAAAATTCACATTATAGTTTTTTTAATTCATCAAATGGAACAATAATGATATTAATGTTGGGAAGTTCACCCTTGAAGATGATCTCTTTCTGGAAAACCAAGGTCTGTTCCAGGGTATGATCAAAAGCAAAGGACACCTTCTTTAGTTAAAAAGTACATTTCCACCATACAATCTAAATTTCAACAAATCTTCATTTCTCCTTAAATTTTATTGTCTTCTAAAAAAAGAAGATTGATTAGATTTTTGTTGAGAATGAAGGAAAAAAGATTTCAGTGAATGGTATTGTCCTTTGAGATTTTGATTAAGTTCTGATAAGATTTTGGAACCACGGTCTTTAATCAAGGAAATTGAATCAATATTATGTTATTGATATCTAAAAGCAAGAAGTGTTTCTGAATCTTTTCTCCTTTCCTCAAATTTCTAATGGAACCGTCTCCTCTCATTCTCTCAATGGACAACCTTGCCTCATACTTCATTGAAAAACTTGAGACTATTCAACAAGCACTCTTTTTTCTCCTTTCACATCTCACATCACTTAGATGTCTCCCTACATCATCTCTTCCTTTACCTGTCTCACCTGAAAAGGTGACCATTCTCCTTGTCAAAGCAAACCTATCTATGTTCATTCTTGATCTGATTCCATCCTGTTTTGTTCTACAGATTGCTCCCCCTGCCATCATCTTCACTCTATCACTAGTCTGCTGGCTGATTCCCTATTGCCTACAGACTCACTCATGTCTCCCTCATCCTTAAACAAACAAACAAACAAAAACCCCTCACTTGATGCCTGTTAGATGTCCCTCTATAATCAGTGCCTCCACTGTTTTTCCTCTCATTCTTCTGAATTCCCTGTAGTCTGGCTTCTGATCTCACAATTCAGTTGAAACTGCTCTCTCCAAAGTTACCAGTGAATTGCTAAATCCTTTTCTCAATCCTCAACTTTCCTGAGCTCTCTGTAGCCTTGATGCTGTGAATCTCCTTCTTTCTGGATACCCTCTTGTCTCTAGGTTTTCATGACACTGATTTCTATTGATTATTCTCCTATTTCTCTGACCATTCCTTAGTTTCCTTTGCTGAATCTTCATAAAGGATGACCCGCTTTTTTTTTTTTTTTTTTTTTTTTTTTTTTTTTTTTTTTTTTTTT
>NW_020954587.1:17357247-17386189 GCF_900497805.2 Vombatus ursinus | reverse complement strand
GCCCAGGGTCATACGGCTAGTAAGTGTCAAGTGTCTGAGACCAGATTTGAACTCAGGTCCTCTCGACTCCAGGACCAGTGCTCTATCCACTGTGCCACCTAGCTGCCCCCAAGGATGTGCCTGCTAATCATGGGTGTCCCCCAAGGCTCTGTCTTGGACCCTCTTGTTTTCTCTATTTATACCCATGTGTTAAATTTTCATCTCTATGTTGGCGACTCTCACATCTACTTGTTCTGCCCTCTGTTCTTACATCTCCAACTGCCTATTAGATTAGAATCTCCAATTGACTGACTCATGAAAATTTTAATCTCAATGTATCCAAAACTGAACTTATTATCTTTTACCCTAAAACCTCACTTTTTCCAAACTTCCTCACCCTCCAGTCACCCAGGCTTGTAACCCCAGCACCATCCTTGATACCTCATTTACGCTTACCCCACATATCCTTCTGAAAGTATTCATCATTGATGAATTGATGACATTTTCAAACATTTTTATCATTTCTACCTTTGCAACGCATTAATTAAACTATATATATAGTTGAAATTAAATTAAACTATATATATAGTTGAAATTAAATTAAACTATATATAGTTTAAGTTAAATTAAACTATGTATGTATATATGTATAAATATATCTATAACTGAGACAAAAACTGATCCAGCACTGATGTCAAAGTTGGATATGAATTCAGTGCAACCAGTGTTAGGCAGGAAAGGCTGAACTTACTCTTTCAATAGACTGCAGTGATATAGCAGGGTGTGTGACCCAAATGTTAGGGGGAAAATGTACTTTTGTTCTTGCTCAAACTTTTAAGCAAATGTGCCTTTGTAAAAGCTAATTGATTTTAAATGGTTAAGTTACTAGTAGTTAATAGTGGGGAAAACACAGCCAGTGGGGTTTGAGCCAGTGGTAGGGAAGAGACACCCTTAATGTCCTCAAAGGTACTCTAGAACCCTGAACTTGGCTTGTAGGAGAGTGGAACCAGAGCATACTTGTTATATGTTCAAAGCTATTTGCATGCTGGCTCTCCCTTCATAACGTGAATTCAGCACAGCCTAGTACCATATTTTTGACTTTTTATATATCCCCAGTACTTAGCACAGTGCCTTGCACATGGAAAGTGCTTAATAAATGCTTGTTGACAGACTGACTGACTAGTATGTTCTAAAGGAAGTTAGGGAAGAGAATCCTTGGTAAGTTGGAAATTGAGAGAAGCAGTGTGGCTTAGTAGAGAGCTTTCTACCTTGAGTCTTGTAATGTTTGGATTTCAAATCTTATATCATACAATTACTAGTTTTATGACCTAAGAAAGCCATTAAACTTTTCTGAGCCTCAGTCACCTCATCTTCAAAAACTGAGATAATATCACCTGCCTATTAGGGTTGTTAAGAAAATCAAGAGGTTATATTGGCATTGCCAATTTAAAGTGCTTGATAAATGTTATAAAAAAATTAAAATGCATGGTTTTACCTAAATTGTAATAACATGGAATTTGAACATATGGATTAAAATGATAATTTGAATTTTTATTTTTGAATATTTTCTTTAATTTTTTAAAGATTTATTTCCTTTTAAAAATTAACTTTTGATCTGAAAAATGTTCTTTTAACTAGAAAAATGGCAATAAGTGCCATCTTAAAACAGTAGAGATTGACTTTATGCTTTGCTTATGTGTATGTTTATACTGAATGATTCAACTCTTCCAATAAGTGAGCGAGATACCCGGGGTTATGTACACTTAACCCATACTGTTCCTTCAGCAAGGAATGGAACAAACAATGATTTCTCTTGAAAGCATGCTGTACTTTTTGCCACAAAATGGTTTGATTATTGGGTAGTTAAAATAGCAGAAAATCTCCCAAATAACCAATACTATTCTCCACATACGGTTTTTTTCCCCTTAAAGAGAGAGTTTATGTATATTTCTTTTTTCTCTCCTCCATAGAGTAACTTCTGTAAATAAAAGTTTGGCTTCAAGTAAGTCTAAGTTGTTTTCTCTTCAACAAGAATACAATTTAGTCTAAAACAATGTTTATGTTTTTCTCAACAGGAGAGGAACATGGACAAGAATGATGTCCTCTAATTTAGAAGCCTGTCATTGTAGCCTAGGAGCAAAAGTCTCTTTTAACTCTCAGTCTATGGTTCTATTATTTTTTCAGCTCCCCATGTTGGTAATCAGATTGCTACTCAGGTTGATATCTTTGTACATATATACCTGACACTTTGCCCACACTAGAGTCTAATGGAGAGAATTTTACACAGAAGCTCATTATTTTAAATGAAATCCTAATGGCCCCACCATAGGTTCTCTCTAAGACAAAATGGAAGGCTCATGTTGGTGTGCATCTTAGTGGATTTAGATAATTTTCCTTTCTCTGTTTTGTTTTCTGGTTTAGCTAGCTATTTGTGTGGTTTGGTTCTGGTGTACAGTCACAGAGAACAAATCTGATGAATTGCTACTTGTAGATAACATTGTTTTGACTGTTAGTTTTCCAAATATTGCCTAGAGTACTGGACTTGGGTTCAAATCCTGCCTTTAACTGACTAGCTATGTGACCATGTACAAATTATGTGACCTCTCTGTTTCCTCATCTGTGAAAAGGGATAATGACACCTTAGTATCTGCCTTTTAGGCTTAAATGAAATCATCTGTCTAAAGTGCACTGTGAATTTTAAAGCACTATATAAGTGAATGATTGAATGAAAAAGCATTTACTAAGTGCTTACTCTGTGCAAAGCACTGGGAATACAATTAAATAAATAAAAGTCCCTGTTCTCAAGGAGCTCTTATTCTTATGGGGAAGACAATATGAATAGAAACTTCCAGCTGCAAATTTGATGGAAAGATTCCATGAACTTTAGGATTCAGGAAAAAAAGAAGATAATAATGCCTCACTTTTACTGTCATTTTCACTGATAAAATCATATCCCTTTCTGTTGAACCATTTGTTGGTGTGAAGAATTTGGGTGACAAGAATTTTCTTTTCCAGGTCTTCAGTAACTGTAGCTGCAGAACCCTAGCAGCAGCAACTGCCAGGCTGCGTTTCCACAGGGACTGCTTCCCAGGATGAAGGCTTGTGATGGCAGGACTAGAAACAGGACCAGTGGTAGCTGTGGCATTGTCATTCCCAGGACTCTTGGTCTTATCTGCCTATCTGTGGTCATTTGTCAGTCCAGAAGACCTGGGTTCATGTGTGACCCTGGGCAATTCACTTTACTGTTCAGTGTCACAGAAGAGTAACAGAATAGTTATTCATCTGCCATATAGTAGAGGACATTTCTTCACCATAACCTGTCCCTTTCCAGTCTTCTTATACTTTATTCACCTAAATGTCATTGTGATCCAGTGACACTGGCCTTCTTGCTCACGTCCAACACCCTATCTCCTGACTTTGTGCCTTTTCATCAGCTCTGCTCCATGCCTGTAATACCCTCCCTCCTTTCCTGATCTCCTTCAAGACACAGCTCAAATTTTTCATCTTATCTCACCTTCTGTAATAGCAATCCCCTCCACAATTACCTTTTATCTACCATATTGTCAAACCCCACTAAATTACAGTCTGTTCTAAGTAAGAGACAAATGAAACTAGGGTGTGTGTGTCCACGATTTAATTTCTCTGAAGCTGGCTTGACATGCATTGCATGGGAGTTGAGTCCAAAACTGGGCCCCTCTAAGGGGCCCAGTTCAGAACTGGCTTGGTTTTGTATTTGGGGGCAGAGGGTTATATACCTTTTCAACAGGGGCTCATAGGAATCTGCCATCATTCTAGACCCTTCCAGCCTCCATCTATCTAGGATCTGTTTCCACCCAAGCCTGAGTAGGATAAAATCAATTCAGGTTTGGGTTGGGTTTGACCAGGATAAGAAGATTCAATGCAATCTCATTATCAGTAATGTCCTTCTGAAGAACTCTGGATAGAAAGGGGGGGGAGGGGCTGGGAGCTTTGAGTCTCCAAGACATAGATTACCAAGAGAAATCATTTTTCACAATATATATGCATATATATTATGTGTAGTGGTAAATATATATATATATATATATATATATGCACACATATATTTTGTATGGTATATATAGTATCTCTATATCTTGGAAGTATGTGATGGGGGACTGGCAAATGTGCAGCCTAGATGGCATCTAACCACATGCAAGAGGCTAGGGAATCTGCTTTTTGGGAAAGTTATGATAATGTCTAGAAATTCAACATGGACATTTTGGGAGTACATGCTCATTTTTTAAAAAAAACTTATAAAGTAAGATTAATCTAAGGGATTCTTTCCCTAGGATACTATAGAGACAAATGACTTCATGAGATTCAAAAGGAAGCCACACTTGTGCCTTTGAATATAAGGATGGCATCTGCAGTTACATTAATTGGGATAACAATTACAAAAGCTGTAAAGTTTTAGGTTTCAGAGCCTATAATAATCACCAGGAAGAATTTTCCCCAGGTGGATATAATATTACAGTGTTCCAGGTGCATTCCTAAGATGTATTACATTTCTCTGACTCACTTAGTACAGGCCACTGCTGGAGGCAGGGTTCAAGGCCAACCAGAATCTTTTGTTGCGTGAATTTCAGTGACTTGTTTATGAAGCTCTATTTTAACAAAGGTTCTATATGGACATGTGGGGGACAGTGCTCACTACATTAGTTAGCAAGCTCTGATCTATAGTTTTCTGATTAAATTCATAGCAGGAATATAACAGTTAACTTGCTGGAAACTTTCATATTTACATGGCAACAATGCATTTCTTTGTTCTGTTTACACAGATGTAGTCATATTTCTGATGATGACAGAGTGTATTCTGTTGACTAACTCCTGGCAGAAATTAAAGTTCTACCACTGAAAACAGAATGTTTTTTCTCCCCTGGAAAATAAAATATTAAAATTGTTGGCAATTCCCCTACCCTTCAAGCTAAATTAAAAGAATACCATTTGAAGTGGACACCCTTGATTAGCTTCCAGAGTTCTGTTTTGGATCTCCTGGTGGTGGCAACAAGTGATTGTGAAATGTCAGCTGTTATTATGAAAAACAGCTCACTCACCTTTGAAAAATGAGACTCCTATTATTTCTTAAGAGGAGCTATAGCTTTTTTTAAAAAATGTCTTTGAAGGCTACTAAATCATTGTCTAATCCTTACCTCAGGGCTAAAAGCCTTTCAATAGAACATACATATATATTAACAAATAGACCAGAAGCAATTCCACACAATACTACCTAGTAGTTTGTCTTTAGCTCTCTCCTCAGAGTTGGCATTCAGAGAATCTAATGTGACAGGGTGCATTAAATCACAACATTGTCTACAGTCAGAGATACTGTCTGCATTCATGCCCAGCCTGATTTCTGAAGGTTTCAAAGAAATGAGAGCTAGCCTATGTGAGATTATGCATCATTTTTGTAAGTGCACTTGAATAAGTCATATTTTTTTTCTTCCTTCAACTTCGTAAAGTAGCCTAGCATTACAGATGTGTCAGGAAATAGTAAATTATTAAGTTCATAGCTCTTCATTCAAAAGGCACCTGTTTTCACATGTGCCTAAGATGAAAAGAAAAGGGGGATGCCCAGTACATATATTAATCTTTCTCTTTCCTAATTGTATTCACTTAATACTTTAGTTGCACATGGTTTCCAGATTATTCCACTTCTGTTTGTGCCACAAAATCAGATTCAGGATATTTAGGTCTGAAAGGTGTCATGAGTTCTATATGGCAATCACCTCCTGAAGCTAGTGAACTTTCCTTCTCATGGCAGGAGACCCAGACCTCAGTTTGGCAGGATGCATTGCCAAGTGAATTTTTTTTTTTGCTCCTTTTGCAACTATTATCACATAACACTGGGTGATAATGAAGAGAAAAGGATGATTGAGTTTAGTAACTTGTTTACTATGGCATAGAAATGCTCTGGAGAAGGAAATGGTGAGCTATTCTAGTAACTTTAAGAAAAAAAACCCAAATGGAGTCACGAAGAGTTGGACAAGACAAAATGACTGAACAAATAAAAGAACAAGAACAACACACAACAACAACAGAAATGCTCTGGGGCAAAGGGAAGTATTGGATACTTGAGTTCAGATGTTGGAAAAAATTCCCTTTGGTGCTTTATGTAGTCAACAAGCCTCACCATTGGTGGAGGGGGTGGGGGAGGGAGAGGGGAAAGAGGGGTAGGTGTTTCCTCTTATGATATTTATATCACTCAAAAGGGGTTAATATTTTGGGTGGAATTATGTGAGAAAATTATGTATTTAGGCTATGATACAAACTAGTTAACTTTTTAATTAATTTGGGTCAGTTAGGTGGCACAGTGGATAAAGCACTGGGCCTGGAATCAGGAAGATATGCATTCAAATCTGTCTTCAGACACTTCCTAGCTGTGTGACCCTGGCCAAGTCACCTAACCTCAGTTTGTCTCAGGTTTCCTTATCTGTAAATTGGGGATAATAATAGCACCTGCCTTTCAGGGTTGTTGTGAAGACCAAAAAAGATAATAATTGTGAAGCATTTAGCACAGTGCCTGGCACATAGTAAGCGCTATCTAAATGTTAGTTATTATTATTTTAAATTTCATAATTTCTCAGAGACAAACTCTTCTAAGTAAAATTAGTCATTTTTGTTGCAAAGCTTCTAATTTTTTTTCATTTCTTCATTCAGTATCAGCTGATACTGACCCATTAGTAGACTATGCCTCTTATTATGATTTCTTTATTTTGAATATTCTTCTAACCTGAACTTTCTGGCTTTCCCAATAGATGTAAGTTTCTTTATTTCTCTCTCTTTTCTATGCTTTTATTCTGGGGTGGCTTTGAAATCACTGTCAAGAAGACCTACCTAATGTTACTGTCTACCACTAACTTTTTCTAGTTTACTCAGAGTGAATGATATCCAGATCTATAACTTGCACAGGGCAAATGGGATTTTTTCCCCCCAGCATGCTGACATGAGAGGGAAATTTTTCCCTCTCCTTGATATCTGCTGTTTCCTCCTGGTTCCCTGACTTAACGTTGCTGTGGCAAACTGCACTAGGACTGACACTCTGAGAGTCTTATTACCATAGCACCTCTCTCTATGGATCCATCCTTCCTCTAACCTCAACAAGGTCAAAGAATGGACTCAGTGGGGGACAAACTAACTCTTTTCTCAGCCCACTTGAACCCATTGTCAGATGGTCCTTAATTCTTTGGCCATCTTGTGAGTGTTGTATTTGAATCTTGGACTCTGATACCGGTACCTTCATTTCCCTTTTCCTATTTCATACTCAGGTTAGGGTCATGATCTTTGCTTTCTTGTATGGCAAAGGCTATCCCCTACATATACCGGGGTATTATTGTGTGACTTGACTGTAAGCAGAATAGACATTTCTAGCCCTTTCACTCCCACCCTTCTCCAAGGGAGACTATTTTCTGTCAGGAGGGCAAGCAGGAGGTCAGGGCCAGAAACTTGTCTACTCTGGTCTTGTCGGAGAGAGGGGACACAAGGCTAGAATTATATCTATTTGCTGCCTTAAACATTACTAGTCTAGGGGATGTGGTTTCCAAGTTCAATCTAACTTCTGATTTCTATTTCATTAATTGGAAGGAGGAGGACTCAAAACTTTATAACCAAGGCTTGACTTCCTTCCACTAAATATCAGTTCTGTAACGAACACACATAGCACGTAGCAGAGAAAACAACTTATCTAAGTTGATAGCAAAATAGAAATCATTGAAAGTATACATAGGAGAACATATACTAGACAGCACAGAGTGAAGGATCTCTCCCATTTTGATCAAGGTAAGCGCTCAACCAAGAGAGAGAGGGTGTTCTAGATTTTACCCAAGGGCAAGTTTTCTAAAGTTTCTAGTGAAGCAAGATGGGAGTAGGGACATGATGGAGACTGCTAGTTTTTCTTATGTCAGCTTCTCCCCAGAGTCTTTTCTTTTAGCAAACTGAGGTTGGGTTGGCATTTTCTGTCTTATCTCTAGAAGTTGGAAGAGCCCAAAGCAACTGCAGACCTTGAAGAGACTAAAGAAACCTGAAGCAGGTCCCAAGACCTGAAGAGAGACTATTTTCCCTCACACTCTCACCAGTTCTTTTCTTTCATGCAGGTGCAAGGCACACATTTTCACCAATGAGTTCCATAACAATGGGTTTTGGGTCTCCAGTTATACTTGTTACCTAATTATATAAGAGTTTTTGTGGTAGTCTCTATTTAAAATATACATATATACACACACACATATATGTGTATATATACATACATATATGTACACACATATAAATATACACACACATACACACATGTACATATGTGTGTATATATATATACACAATAAGTGTGTGTATATATGTATACATATACACACATTTAAACTCAGAGAGGTTTCAAGAACAATTGCTAAATTGTTAGCACTCAATATTTGTTTTTTTAAAATTGTATTTAGGTTTTTTGTTTTATACTTATCATTTCTTAATATACTACCCGACCCCCATTGAACTCTGTCTTGCAACAAAAAGATGAGTTAAATGAAACCAGTTGACACAGGAATAATTTCTGACAATATATGCAACATTCTGCACCCAGTCTCCCTCCCACTTCTTTACTGAGAGCATGGAAGTACATTATCATTTGTTCTCCTGGATCAAAATTGACCTCCACAATTAATCAGAATTCAGTTGCCTTTCAGTATTTTATATTATTGAAGACATTGTTTATACTGTTCTCTTGGTTCTGCTTTCTTAGCTCTATATCAGTTCAAAAAAATCTCCCCATGTGACTCTGAATTTCTCATTTTCATTTTTTTCTTAGTACAGTAATTCATACAACACAATTTGTTTAGCTGTCTTCATTTGGTGGGCCCTCCCTCTGTTTCCAGTTTTTTTGCTACTAAAAAGTGCTAATATGGATATTTTAGTATATATATGGCCTTTCTGCTTTTCACCAGCCTGGGAGATGGCATTTAATATTTGTCAGTCAGTACTAGATCTTTAAACACACAGGGCCTTTCTTTTTGACCTTTGTAGAACCCACTTCTGCCCTGAGGACATTTTAGGAGCTAAAGTTCACATTGTATTGTAATTAGATAAAATTTTGCCAAGGTACAGCAAGATTGTTGGTTTTCTTACTGGTATTTGTTTGTTATTAACAGCATGCAAAAGAAATGGTCTGCAGGAATGAAAGTGAATTAATTCTTTCATTTAAAACCACGAGATAGATGAAGGACTACTTATACAGATAATTACACTTGCTAAGGCAGTTTCTTCTCTCTCATGGTGACCTATATGCAACAGAATTTGTGTATGTAGGACATTTCCAAACAGTTCCAAAATGTTGACCAGCATTTGTTTTTAACAAATACAAGGCACTTTTGAAACTCACTGGGATTGTTGGAGCTTGTCACATACTTTATTTTCTTTGTTTTTTGCAAAAAATGAATGCTGGGTTTGAAATCTTTTTTTTTTTTCCTTTCCCAGTTTCCTCATCTCCCCCTTGTTTCACTGACAGATTGTGGAGTGCTGAATGATTTGGGATTCTTTTTTTCTCCCAGGGCTCTGTACTGAGGTAACTTTGACCTCTACTCACACTGGTCCTGAACAGTGGTAATTTGAACTCAGCTTGATTTCTTCATATGCTGTCATTTTATACACCTAGATAATGAAAGAAGTGACAGTTATTAGAAACTATCCTTTCTACCACTAGTTATGACCCGGATGCTTTCCTGGCTTTTTTTTCCCAGTGTGTCTTAAGCTGCCACGAAACTGGACCAGACATTTTTAATAACTTTTGAAATTTAGTACATGGTTATTTCTAATAAGCAACTTCAACCTGAGAAACAACACAACTAACACAGACATTCATTGAGCATACGTGATCAAGGTTTTTAGGAGAGAAATAGAGAAAAGTGCTAGATCAATTGCACGGCTTAAAATGAGAGGCCTCAAAGCAAAATGTCTTAAAGGCTACATTTGTATTTGCTATTACTAAGTTAACTTTTTTTCCATCTCACCAGTGATTCAGAAACTGTGGGGTGATATTTTAAGTTGACTATTAGATCCAAAGGAAGTACATTATTCAACTCATTTAAGTTAAAAAAATGGATTAAGCAACTATAATATTAATGCTGGGGATATGAGGTAAGTTTCCAGGAGACTAATGTGGGGAGAAAAGGGCAAGTATGCAAATGATTATGAAACAAGGGAAAATGACATGAGAGGTCCACTCACAGTCTATGAGAAATTAGATCATGCTCACCTAAAGGTAATCTGGGAAGGGTTAATGGAAAAGATGTTTGGGGCTGTCTTCCTATTTTTGACTCTAGTTTGCTCTCTCTGTCCTTTTGCATTTTCTTAGTGTAATTTTCTTTAAATAATTACTATTTAGAAGTAATTAACCCACAATAAGTCCTAACTCTACTAATAACTGAATCAACTAAAGGAAGCCTCCAAATCTCTCTGAGCCTTATTTTCCCCCTCTGTAGAAAAAGGAGAGTGGACTAGATAGTCTTCAGAGGTTCTTCCATCTCTAAAATTCTGTGGTGTGTGATTCTGTGACTGAGCAAGGTGACTCTTACAAATATAGAGGGTTTAGTAGTTTAAGATTATGGTGTATGTAAATGCAGTGTTTCATATATTTATATAGCTTTAAAGGTCTCTGAATATTCTTTGTAAGTGTCTTTGGTGAATTAATTTCTCCAGAAGCCTTAGTGATATTTAGGTCTGACCCTTGGTCCTCAAGTCTGGCAAAAGTTGTTTGGGTGAAATTGTAGATCCATTTCCTCTCTGGGGAATATTATTTACCTAGTGACGGCTAAGATTGCAAGGAAAATGACACTAGAACCTATTCATTTCCTCTTCCTCCTCCTCCTCCTCCTCCTCCTCCTCCCTCTCCTTCTCCTCCTCCTCCTCCTCCTCCTCCTTCTCCTTCTTCTTCTTCTTTTTCTTCTTCTTCTTCTTCTTCTTCTTCTTCTTCTTCTTCTTCTTCTTCTTCTTCTTCTTCTTCCCTTTACTCTTTTCTCACTATAAAAAACTACTAAGCCCAAACTGAAGTTCATGGTTCTTGAGCACCCCCTCCCCCCCCACCCTGATTCCTGACAATTTGCTTTTTGGAGCTGTTCTATATTACCACTTTGTTTCACGTTAACTACACTGGTAAACTTTAAAGTAGCAGCAATAAAAGTTATAGCTATCATTTCAAGATTTTTATGAGGCTATTTGGGAAAATCATTGATCATTATTTTAAAAAGGAAGTGGCAGTTTAGTTTAAGGGACAATAGTAATGCTATCACAGAATATGAGTTGGAAAAGGCATTAAAGGTCATTGAGTCTAATATAAAAACACAAAATCAGGAATTCTTTGTGCAACATTACTAACAAGTGTCAATGCAACCTTCTTTTGAACACTTTGACAAACATTTACTGAGCCATACTGTGCACATGGTACTACGTTTGGCTGTGAGGATACAATGGCAGACATAAAACAACCCTTGCCCTAAAGGAATGTCCATCTTATCTCTGGGTAGTAGGGAGACCTCTAGAATAGAATAGATGGGCCTTTGAAAGGAAGGTCAGGAACACTACACAGAAGAAGCTGAAGCTGGCGATGAATACTAAGGACAGCAAAAGAAGGCTTCTTTGGCTATATTGGGTATGTATATCAGATAAAAGAAAGGTTAGGGTCAATCACTGCATATAAGAATCAGAAGATAGGCATCAATGACAAGAGAGAGGGAAGATTATTCAACTTCTATTTTGCTTCTACTTTTTCTGCAAAGGAGAATAATCTTTGGGTTGAAAAGGAAAGAATAAAACTTGTTCATAAGGTGTTAAAGATAAGTGAGAAGATAAAAATGACAATCTAAGGTACTGAAAGAACTGAAAGATACTGCTGAGACCAACATAAGTGATCTTTGAAAGACAATAGAGAATGGTAAAAATGCTATGAATTCTGGAGAAGGGCACATGTTGCCCTACTTTGCTAAAAAAGGAAGAGAACAGACTATGCAAATTGGACTAACAAGCTTGACTGCATCCTGACAAAATGCAGCAATATTTTTTAAAGGGTTGTTTTTACAGCTAGCGTATATATAGAGCTTTACAAATATTATCTCATTTGATGAGCATTTAGAAAGGGAAAAGCAATGACCTTCATCAAGAACAGAGCCTGGCTGATTTAATTTTCTTTTTTGACAGGATTACTAGAATGGTAGACTAGGGGAATGCTATAGACATAGTTTCCCTAGTAATCAAAGCAATCAAAATGGTTGAGCCAATTGTTAGGCTCCACCCACAATGCATTAATATGCCTGTTCTCCTACATTTAATTTTATGTGATCAAAATTTTCATTTTATCCTTTGTAATCACCTCTATCCTTTGTTTAACCAATAATTCTTCCCTTATTCATGGTTTCAAAAGAAATCTCATTCCTCTAATTTGTTTCTGATGTAAATACATGTATATATATGCATACACATATACACACATATGTGTACATACATCTATATTACCTATTGCATATATATTATATATAGTATGTGATATAAATATATATCACATCTATTTGGAACTTATTGTTGTCACAGTGATGTGAAATTACAGTCAAAATCTTATTTCTGTGGGAATTCTTATTTTTACCAACTCTTGTTTAATAGAGAGTTCTTACCCTAATAGTTGGTATCCTTGGGTTTGGTGAACATGATGGTATGATATTCAATTACTTCTGCATCTTCTTCACCTCATATGTCCCACTGATCATTTTACTATATTTTTTAACCAGAACCAAATACTTTTGATATTTATTGATGTTTATAGTTTGAGATATGGTACTGTAAAGCTCCTTTATTTCCTACTTCTTTTTATTATTTGAAATTCTTTAACCTTTTGTTCCTTGAGATGAATTTTATCATAATTTTTCTAGTTCTATAAAGTAGATTCATAGTTCTTTGGTAGCTTTATAACCTTTTTTTTTTTTTGTGAGGAAATCAGGGTTAAATGACTTGCCCAGGGTCACTTGACACAGCTAGTAAATTTCAAGTGTCTGAGACCAGATTTGAACTTAGGTCCTTCTGACTGCAAGGCCAGAGCTTTGTCTATTGTGCCACCTAGCTGCCCCCAAACTTTTTTTCAAATTGCTTTTTTTATGTTACATAATTTGCTTATTTTTTTTTTTTTGGCAAGGCAATGGGGTGAAGTGACTTATCCAGGATCACACAGCTAGTAAGTGTCAAGTATCTGAGGCCAGATTTGAATTCAGGTCTTCCTGAATCCAGGGCTGGTGCTCTATCCATTGCACCATCTAGCTGCCCCACATAATTTGCTTCTTAAAGCAACTCTATAGGAGAAGTCATCATTACTCCTTTTTAGTTGATGAAGGAACTGAAAGACCAAGGGGTAAGTGAAAACTATTCATACCACTACTTGGTGAAATTAGGATTGAGTTCTGACTCTCTTTCAAAACCCAGTCCTGTGCTCTTTTGAGCCTATGACATGTATCAAGCATTATTACAATTTATTCTAGTAAAGTTACCCTACTGAGTCCTTGCTTTTTTCCTTTGTATAGGAAGAACACTTACTGATTTCATTAAAAGCTGTATGTGCAAACCACAGGACTCCATCCTGGAGTTAGGATTAGACTTTTGACAATTATCGTAGCAGTGTGAAACTAGAAAGGATGACACGGACAGTATTCCCAAGTCTAATGACTTAGATTTCCTAAGGTGTCCTATTTACAGTGGTGATTTCCATCCTCCCCATAATGCATGACATTTTGGTTTTATGCTTTATTAATGATCTAGGCATTATGCCACAAATATTAATAACAAACATTCCATAGGAGAGACTTGCTACAACCTAACTCAGATGTTTCTTTGATGAACTTGAGACAGCAGATAAACTATGATATTTATCATGTTAGGGAAACTTGAATATTTTGATTTTAAAGCTGTTCACCAGACAGTATAATATTTCAGAAAATTCAGTCAATCAATATGTATTATTAGATACCTGCTGCAGTCAGTCAATAATCATTTATTAAGCACCAGGGCCAGGTACAGCTCTTGGGGATACAAAAAGAAGCAGAAGGCAGTCCCTGCCCTCAAGGAGCCCACAATACAACGGAGAGAGATAACAAGCAAACAAATATGTACAAACAAGTTATATCTAGGATAAATAGAACATAATTAAGAAAGGGGCTGGGAAAGGCTTCTTGCAGAAGATGGAATTTTAATTGAGATTTGAAGGTAGCCAAGGAAGCAGGGAAAGATGTAAAGATATGAAAAGTTAAATACCAATTAATTTTGGATAAGACACAACCTAAGCCTCAGTTTCTTAATCTCTCAAATGAGGAGACGGAGCTATATGACTTCCAGATGGTTTGACTAAATAATTCTTTCTAGTGCCTATACGATTTGATTCTTTGATTATTTCTGAGGGTCAAACACCCATGATAATAATAAGTTTTCTGCTATTATCATTGTTAATTTCATTTTTCCATCTAAGCATCATACAATATTCTATGACACTTCTACATTTGATGTGATTTTCTTGTAATATGACAATAAAGTAAGCAAAAATATGAAGACATTATGTTACAGTATGTTTTGATGCAATTGTATTATAGATCTTTATATACATCATTCAGAAGTCTCCTTTTTGAGAGGATTCAGGAAGGTGGTGGAGTAGATCAGAATATTCCAAGCTCTCCAGATTTCCTCCACAAACAAGACAAAATAATCCTGTAGGACGAATGTAGAGTGGTAAAAATAAAGAAAAGTTGGGGCAGAACAGTGGTCCTTCTGAGACAACCAGAGAACATAGGAAGAAAACCCATGAAGTGCAAATACCTCCAGGCTAGTTACCCTGAAACAGAAAGTGCTGGGTTGGGAAGTAACCTCAACCCTAGCCACAGGAATTTTCACCTCCTAAATAGTGTAGGGAATTGGGCATCTGGGCAGGGGAATATTGAGGAAACCTCTGCTGATGAGGGATGCCAGGCCCAGCTATGCTGCTGAGATGTGGCCCTGGGTGAAAAGGAACTAGCACATGCCTGTTGAGTGCAGAAGCAGTGAGGCAGGGACATTGCTGTCTGTGTACACTTACTGGAGGGTGGAGTTCTTGGTTTTGATTCCAGGCTAGAGGGGAGAACTGAAGGAAGATCTGAGGCCAGAGGCATCAACCCCCATACTGCAGGACTGGAGGTGATTACAACAAGTTGCTATAAATTAAAAAAACAAATAAGAAGAATGAGTTGGCAAAAGAGAAAGAACCCAACTGTAGAAAGTTACTATGGGAATAGAGAAAGCTCTGAGTTAGTAGAGATCTGGAGATATTAGAAACATAATAATGGTTGGACGAGAAAAGAGAGGAAGGAAGTGGAAAGAAGTGCCTGAAACTTGAATTTCTGTATAAGACCTTCTGGCAGACAGCAGCTGAAGAAAACTTCTATTTATATTATAATTTTGGAAGGAATCTACTCTTCCTACTTGGCTTATAATGGTTGGGATGTCTTGCCCATTCTTTTCTTCAATAAGAAGTCCATCTTAGCTATGGACTCAGGTATGTGATTTGGACTCAGTTCAGTCTTGGGTGAGCTTGGCTCCTAATGGGAATAGTTAGTATCCCTTTTGCCATAATTTTTGGTTTGTTAAACTCTAACCCAATCCCTGGGGACAATTTACTTAAGGCTAATGTTTTTATATATAATGGTTTTAGGTCATGTCTAAGTCTCTACAAAGTGTGGAATAAGGGGCAGCTAGGTGGCGCAGAGGATAGAGCACTGGCCCTGAAGTCAGGAGGACCTGAGCTCAAATCCAACCTCAGACCAAACACTTGACACTTACTAGCTGTGTGACCCTGGGCAAGTCACTTAACCTCAATTGCCCAAAACAAAAAAAAAAAACAAAACACCAAAACAAAGTGTGGAATAAAGAGGCATTCGATATGGAATATGAACTAGACATAGGGCATGTATTTATTTCCTACATTCAAAAGAAATCCTAAAATAAAAAATAACAGCATCAACAAACCTATCAAAAGTATGCTTTGAAAGAAGGACTTGAAACATGATTCAGTAACTCAATTTATTACTATTGCTATAATTTGTTAGGGGGCTAATACTTAAACCTCATCAGAACATAAACCTTTGCAGGACTACTAATTAAGCATTTTACATTTCACTTCAACTCTGTACTCTCTGAACATTTCTTAGCCACATCTTCCAGTAATTCTGGCCAGTGGCTTGGTCACCTCTTCTCGTCAATGGTCATATTTTCCAATGAAGAAACTCCCCTCATTACTAGTCAGCTTCACTCAATTAAATTCAGACCTCTGAACTTCTTGAACTCATAAGGTTGCCACTGAGTCTATCACCTTGAGGCTGATAACAAGTCAACTATTCAGGAAAGGAAACAAAACAGAAAAGGCAACCAGGACCCAGGTGCAAACTCTTCTAAGGGAATTCCTTTACTCTGTCATATGAGAGTGTTCACCATGATGAAAAAGTGGGGAAGGTCAACCCATCATCAGCCTTCACTCTAAGTCTTGGTGTTACGTGATGCTGCCTGGAGGGTCAAACAAAGAAAACACCAGCTGGAAAGCTCTCCTTTTAACAGAAGCAGCTCCGCATCCTCTGCTGCTGCCATCAGGGCAAGTGTGGGGAAGAAAGTAGCTTCAAGGTCTTGAAGTTAAACATTTTTAGTTTTCTGGCTGCTTGTATTTTCTTTGACCTAGAGACTCTGGATTTTGGTTATGATGTTCCTGGGAGTTTTCATTTTGAAGTTTCTTTCCTCAGGTGTTTGGTAGTTTTGTTCTATTTTCACTTTGCCCTTTGGTTCTAATAGATCTGGACATTTTTCATTTATGATTTCTTAAAATATAGTATAGAAACTTTAAAAAAATTTTGGACTTGATTTTCAGGTAGTCATAATGATTCTTAGATTATCTCTCTTAGATCTATTTTCCAGGTCATTTATTTTTGATAGTGTATACCTTACATTTTCTTGATTTTTTCCTCAGTCTTTTGATTTTGTTTTAATATTTCTAGTTATCTCATAGAGTCGTTGTTTTTGATTTGGCCCATTCTTATTTTCAAGGAGTCTTATTACTTGGGTCAGGTTTGCTACCTTCTCTTCTAAGCTTTTAATTCTCCTTCCCTTTTCCATTCTTTCCTCCATAGGTTTCACTTTATATTTTGTATTTCTTTTTTTCCTTTCTTATCCTCTTATAGTTTTGAGGGTCAGATAATTTTTTTTCTCTGAGCTAAAATAAAAATATTTAACATCAAGTTGAAACCCAAGATAAGTTGTATATATGGTAAAGATGGTAAAGAACAGCTAACTGCCCTTAATTAACTCAAGTCACCAGGTCTGGATGGCCTACATTCCAGAATACATAAAGAAATGGCAAATGTGATTGCCAGTGATCTTTGAAAAAATAGGCAAGGTGTTACAGTACAAGATATGAACAAATGTACTGATTTTCAGTAAGGAAAGAATAGTTTTTCATATTACAGGTTTGGGAGCTAACATTGAGTCCTAGAAAATTTGTTCATAAAAGGAATGTTTTGAGAGCATTTATTTGCCTTTTAAAAATATTTATTATTGATGTTTTCTGTTTCTTACATCACCATAGTATTCTATGTATGCATCTTCCTTCCCCTCCTCAAGAACCATATCATATGACAATATTTTTTAGAGAGGAAAAAAATGTCTGAACAACTGATTAATACATTGATAAAGTTCAAAAACGTGTGCAATGTGTAGTGCCTCTGGATCTCCCACTTCCACAAAGGTGTAGATTGGGGATGTCTTCTCATATCTCTTAATTAGAATACCATTTGATCTTCATAATTTTGTTACATTTACTTTTGATTTTTTGGTGTGTTACTGTTTCCATTTATATTGTTTTAGTCACAGGCTGTGCTTACTCTTCATCAGTTCATATAGTTCTTTCCATGCTTCTCTGTATTCATCACACTTATAATTTCTTATAGCACAGTAGTATTCCATTACATTCATGTAACACAATTAGTTTGGCCATTCATTCTCCAATCAATGGGCATCTACTTTGTTTCCAATTCTTAGTTAGCAAAAAATTACTTCTATAAATATTTTGGCATATATGGAGATATGGAGTATATGTTATTGATGGCTTCCTTGGGATTTAAGCTCAGTAATATGGTCTCTGGTTCAAAGGCATTTTAGTCACTTTATCTGTATAATTTCAAATTGTTTTCCTAAAATGATTGTACTATTTCACAGTTCCACCAAAAATGTACTAATGTGCCTATTTTTCCACAATCTCTCCAACACTGACTGTTGCCATTTTTTGGTCATTTTTGCCAATTTTCAGGGTGTGAGGGGAAGCCTCAGAACTGTTTAAATTTGCATTTCTCTTTTCATTAGTAATTTGGAGCATTTTTCATGTGTCTGTCAATACTTTGTGTTTTTTTTGAGAACTGTTTGTTCATATCCTTTGACCATTTATCCATTGATGAAAGCCTATTAATGTTATGTATGTTTGTTAATGCTTATATATCTTGGATACCAAACCGTTATCAGAGAAGTCTGATACAAAGATTCTCTCCCTCCCCCATTCTTATTCGAGTTACATTAATGTTGTTTGTGCAGAAGTTTTTCAGTTTCAAGTAATCAAAATTACCTATTTTATCTTTTGAATAGCTTCTTTCTCTTGTTTGGTTTAGAATACATCTCTTGTCCATAGCTATGAGAGGAACATGATCTGTTTCCTCTTCTAATTTATGTATAGTATGACCTTTTATGTTAAGGTCATGTATCTATTTATAATGTACTATACAGTGTGCTGTGTGGAGTTGCCCAGTTTCTGCCAGATTGATTTCTAGCTTTTCCAGCAATTTTTATCAAATAAAAAGTTTTTCCTAGATAACTTATGTTTCCCACTCTATCAAACACTGGATTATTGTTCTATTCTGAATCTCCCTTTTCTAGTCTGTTGCATTTCTTTATTTCTCTATTCTTTAACCAATACCAGATAGGTTATTGAAGACTGCTGTCTTTTAATAAAGTTTGAAGCCTGGACATGCTATTCTTCCTTAATTTTTCTTTTCAAGATTTCCATTGATATTCTAGATCTTTTGTTTTTTCCCAAATGAATTTTGTTGTTATTTTATCAAGTTCTACAAAGTATCCTTTTGGTAATTTGATTGGTTATAACATTAAAAGTATAAATTAATTTTGGTAATATTATTATTTTTATCATATTGGCACAGCCTAGCCATGAACGCTGGATATTCTACCAGTTATTTAAGTTCTTCTTTAATGCTTTAAGGAGTGCTTTGTACTTGAATCTATAAAACTCTTTCTATTGTTACTGCTTTTCCTATTGATATTTGTTTATGTTCAAGGTCTTTGATTTCTTCTTCTTACAATCTTCGGTATTTTTAGTCTCTTTCTCTCTCCCCTTATTTTCTTTATTGCTCAATTTGGATTCCCTACCTGCTTATTGTGGTTTCTGTGGAAGCTTCATCTCAAAGCATTTCAGTCTCTTCCACACTGGGCAGTCCACAGGTCACCAACCTAGGTTTCTGCCCTGATTGACTGTTAAGTTGTCAGAACTGGCCCCAGATGGATGCTGTGCTCTTCCCTCAGGCTTGGTGGAATGCTGCATAGCTCTCCAAATTCACAGTGTTCCTTTCTGGTGATCTGTCTCACTCCTTCTGTTCCTTAGTTCTTTGGCTTGGCACCAGCAGTTCAGAGCTTGCTGACACTGGTAATTTAGAGACTGCTTTCCCCCACAACAGCAGTTTAGAGCTTTGCAACATTGGTGCTTCCAGGTTGCAGACTATACTTGCAAAAAGCCTAATGGCTTTTTGGGATCTCTGTGACACTGGAGAGAGGAAGGGGAGGGGGACCAGAGTGTAGGGGTGGGTTTTGATGTAAGCTTGTGTAATGTCTTTGGGTCTGCTAGTGTAGCGTCACTTCCAATAATGTGGAAGATAAGGAAAGGGTGAATTGAGTGAACACAGGGTTAATGAAATATCAGTTCCTGCTTTTTTTTTTTAAACTTTCTTTTGGAGTCCTAGACCATGGAAATAGCTGAAGCTGCTTTATCTTTGGAACATAATTTCTGTTTTTGGGGAAGTTTGACAGGTTGTGGAAAACCAGAGAAAATGTCTAGTCTGCCATCATATTGTTCACATGACCCAGATGAGCATATACTTTTCCTAATTAGTTATTTTTAAAATGTACTAACTGCTACTACTTCTGGTACCACCATTACCACTACCTCATATTTGCTTAGTGCTTTAAGGTTTCCTCATAGTTAGAGAAAGTACCATTTTAATTAAAAAAAAATTAGAGATGACCAGGAGCCAACTTAGATTCATTAAAAGCTGGCCATGCCAGGCTAACTTTATTTCATTTTTTTTTGTATATAGTTTTTAGACTGGTAGATAAGGGGAATGTCCTAGGTGTAGGAGACGCCTGGATTTCAGTAAAGAATTTGATGAAGTCTCTCATACTGTTTTAGTGGAAGAAGTGAAGAGATGTGGGTTAGATGACGATGTATTAGGTGGATTTTGAAGTGGTTAAATTCTCAGACACAAAGAGTAATGATTGATATTAACCTGTAGGTAGGTCAGGGAGAGTCCTAATGATCTGTCCTTGGCCTTCTTCTGACCAACATTTTTTATCAACTTAATTGAAGGCATACTTCATGTGCTTATTCAATTTGCCAGTGACTCAAAGCAGGGATGGATGGCTAAACCTAAACTTACATTTAGATCTATCTCTAGGTAACAGCTGGCCTCTTTTGCGGTTAAGGTAAAATTCAGCTTACTGGAAATGTTTGAATAATGAAAAAGCAAGTGTCTGTGGACAGGCATGTATTAGGAAGGGAAATTTGAGGAAAAGTCAGCTTTTCTGGGGGGGGGGAGTTCCCTCAATCTAGGTCCTTGATATATTTCCCTTCTCTGTCTTGTGGCAGTTGGGTCCTCCATGTTTTCTTCAACTACTCAAATCCAGATACTCAGAATCTCCTCTTCCCTTCTTTTGCCACTCTTATTCAGCCCCTTCACAAGCATATGAAGACTTCTCCTGGGCAGAATGGGCAGATGAGAGCAATTTGCAGGCACTGTGGAGTGCTTAGAGCTTAGTCAGACATCCAAGATGCCACAGTCATTTGCTGCACCTTGGGCCATCGTCATTGTGTTGACTTTTGTTTTGGATAACTCTAGAAGAGAGAGTAAGGCTGATGATTGTGCAACTCCACCTCACCTAAATTCATTCTATGTGCAAGTCAAGACATCACTTTGTAACATCATTGGTTCTCTTTGAAAATGAAGGATGAACAACATCAGCCCCTTGACTTGATTTATTGACTCTATAGATTTCCTGGTGTAAATGCTCCCCTTCTGTTTTGAAAAGTTGTATGAAAATACCTGAAATTTTCTTTTTATCTTTAGTAGCTGAGGCCTACAGCTAGAGGCCATGCTCTAACAAAAACAATTCTGGGTTAGAGATCCCTTTTCCTCTTCTCTGGGGATCAGTGGTGCATTTATCAATGATCTATCTAATATTTAACACTGATTCTTTGAAAAAAAAAGGTACATATAACATACTTTTAAGTTTAATATGCATTATTTTCTCCACCATATTCTTAAATCTAGACAACCAACAAAACAATAAACCCAGCCCTGATTTTTGGCATCTACTGATTTAGGAAGTATAAGTGCTCCTTGAGCCAGTTTGAGCTGGCTCCAGCACAGTCCTGCTGGGGATGACTGTGTCCCTCTTCTTATTTTTATTATTATGCCCAACCTTCTTATTTTCAATAAATACATCCAGGATAGAAAAGTTTGTGGTTAACACTGTTTATAAGGACAAACTCTGTAAAGTTAAATCAATAAGCCTTTATTAAATACTTGTAAGAATTGGTCAGGCACTGTGCTAAATGTTGGAAATACAAAGAAAGTAAAAAACCAGTCCCTGCTCTCAAGGAGCTCACAGTCTAAAGGGAGAGGGGAAATGACACACAAACAACTATGTACAAGCAAGATATATGTAGCATAAATTGAAGATAATATCAGATAAATGTCTATTTATTTCCTTCTCAAAATTGGGACTTACATTCATAACCTTTGACTTTAAGGTCAGCATGTTTTTACTATACCAACCTGGTATAATAAGAAAAATAACTGCTTAGAAAGAAATCAGCTAGTCTTCAATGCCAAAACTTCTTTTATGACAGTTTACATTTAAAAAAATTATCTCTATCTCTCTATCTATCTATCTATCGCCATTTCCCACTTCCCCTCTCCCAGAGAGCTACTAGGAAGTCTTCCTGGATACTTAGATAGTCTTTTTGATACTTAAGATTTTGATTTTAACTATGAAAGGCTTAACAGACAGGAGTCTGTCTGTTAATAAATAAATAAATAATAATTAATAAATATATAAAATTGAGGAAGTGAAAACAATTAAATAAAACTAAGCAACCTATTGAAAAAGTCTAATGTGGTATATAGTGTTCCACACCTCTGCAAAGAAAAGCAGGGAGAGGTGCCTTCTATCTTTTCTTTGGGGCCAAGCTTGTTTATTATAACTTCACAGCATTCAGTTTTGATTTGTGGTTGTTATGCTTTCCATTTGCATTGTTGCAGTCAAATGGCAGCCAGGAGTTAGGAAGACCTTGAGTTCCAATCTAGTCTCAGCCACTAGCTTTGTGACTCTGGTAAGTCACTCAATCTCTGCCTCAGTTTCCTCATCTGTAAAATGGAGATAATAAGAGCACTTACCTCCCAGCATTGTTTTGAGGATAAAATGAGATAATATTTGTAAAGCACTTTGTAAACCATAAAAGTGCTTATATAAATTCTAGTTATTATTGCTACACTATTGTTAGTTATTGTACATATTGTTTTTCTGGCTTTGCTTATTTGACTTGGCATTAGTTTATATAACTCTTTCCTTGCTTCACTATATTCCTCATGTTCATAGTGTTGGGTAGAGAATATAACTAACAGAGTGAGCTTGAGATTTCCTGGCATTTACTTGGTATTTTTGGTGAACAGAATCAGATTAATGGCTAATTTAACCACCTCATGGTTAAAATTATGAAGTAGGTCTATCCTATGGAAGTCCTATGCCTAGTCTGGTGATTACATGTTTATCCAACACTACCAGGGAGCTTCAGGGAAACGTCACATTCTTTACAATAGTGGGGCTATCCCATGGAGCACATATGTGGATGGGCCTTTGCCCTGGTCCCAGGGCCTTAGTAACTGGGGGCTGTGTTGAAGATAATTGTTGACTGAAGCAGGAAGAGCCCCTCATTCAACAGGCTTTTTTTTTTTTGGTCATTATTTGTAGTTTATTTGGATATCACTATCTTTTAGGGGCACTTAACAAGTCCCATGCTTATTTTTCTAGTTCTTCAAGGTTTACAAAGTTCTTTCCTGGTGAACTAAGTGGTAAAAATGTCATTATCCCTATTTTACAGATGAGGAAACAGAAACTCAGAGAACTTAAATGATTTGTCTTTGGTCACATAGCTAGTACATATATGAGCTGAAATTCGAAGTCTCCTGCTTCCAAGTACAGCTTTCTTTGCACTATACCATGTTGTCTCCCTAAACACATGGAAGCCTTACTACATACTTACCAGATTTTAAAAGGGAAGTGGATCCTGACTTCTAAAAGAGGGTAATTGGGTTTTTCAATCACACTCTCTGACTCATTATGTCTGAATACTGGGAAAATCTTTTAAATAAAGCTTAGGATATGGCTTATGTCTCCCAAAAGGAATGAACAGGGTCCATCTAGAAAATGTACTTAGGATGCAAAGTAACATTTATCAGACATATGCCTGCTATTTATTTCCTCTACCACACAAGAAATGGGTCATAAGCACGCATTAATGCATACTTAAAACATTAACTAATCTAGGTTCTCTCAGGAGTTCAGAAAACTTTTGGGAGACTTATGGTACTGTTGAAAATATTACATTTTCCTTTCAGCCTGCACTGTCTGAGCAGCAAATGAAAGTCCAGCTTCTCTGGCCATTCAGATGCCCGAGAATTCTCTTGATGGTTTTCTCTTTCCCCTCAAAGAAGCTGTATAGTTGTGGGAATCACCTCTGCCAAAGCTGCAAACATCCATTTCTCAGAATTAACGTTTGGTGAACTGTGCTAATGGAAAGAAACACAAAGTTTAAGAGGCAACCCATGACTTGTTTCCTACGCAAGCACATGTTCTTACTCTGTAGCCTCTATAGGCTGCTGGGGGATTGATAAAAGAGACAAATCCCTGCCCTATGCTGTCCATGTTGGAAAGTCCAAGGGAGATATGGTAGAGTCACAAGTGACATCTTTAAAAGAGAGGAAGGGAGTGGGGCAGCTAGGTGATGCAGTGGATAGAGCACCGGACCTAGATTCAGGAGGACGTGAGTTCAAATCCGGCTTCAGACACATAACACTTACTAGCTGTGTGACCCTGGGTAAGTCACTTAACCCCCACTGCCCAACCAAAAAAAAAAAAAAAGAAAAAGAGAGGAAAGGAGGAAAAGATGAATAATTTTTCTTTTAAAGTCTACTGGGTAGGTGGTTCTTTCTGTCACAGGGACCAAAAGGCCAAACAGAAACTGTCCTTTGTTTTTTGTTTATTTTCATGCATGTCCTTTATTTATTCTGAACTTTAGCATATGCTCTTTCTCACACATGAGATTTTATATATAGATAGCAGGAGATGTAAAAGGATTGTATATGAAACTATATTTCCTTTTCACACTACTTGATTTTGTAAAAAAAAATTCTACATATTACTTTCAAAACTGTCCTTGTCTGTATTTTTTCCCTAAACTTTATGTTCTATTCTGTGAACTTTTAAAAAAATGCTTCAATGGTCCTCTTCTAAAATTTTTACTTTTGGCATCTCTATTACTACCTCCCCCTACCCTCAATCTCTCAATTAAAAAATATAAGAAAACAATTATCATACCAAGCATAGTCAATTAGAATAAATCCATAAAGTGGCCACAAACAAAAAATAGGTCTCCTTTTGCAACTGGAGTCTATCATGTCTTCATTAGAGGTGAGTAACATGTGACATCTCAGGTCTTCTGGAGACACAATTGGTCATTGAATTGATCAGAGTTCTTTCAAAGTTGATTGTTTTTATGTTATCATTACTACATAAATTATTTGCCTTGTTCTGTTCATTCACTCTAAGATTCACCTAAGATTCTCTGAAATCATCTCATTTGTCATTTCTCATGAACAATATTCATACACCACAACTTGTTCAGCCATTCCTCAATTGACATGTACTCCCTTAGATTCTAGTTTATTTCTTTTCTTTTCTCTTTTTTCCTTTTAATTCTTCCTTCAGTATTAGGAGGTTTGTTGCTTGCAATTCTCAGGTCCATTTATCTAGCCATAACCTCTCTCCTTATTATTAAATCTCCCATTTGACATCTTAAATAGAGAATTGAAGAGCACAGATCCATGTAGAAGAGGGAATAGTCGTGAGTTCAGCCATTCTGTAGAGAAATTTGGATAGCCAGTGTTGTAGAAACAAATCATTATCTTTTTGCTTCAGGAGGACAGGATTTTTTTTGCGTACTTGAGGCCAATTCAAAGGCTCTAAAATAATCAGCATTTATTTTCTTCTTTCCCTCAGTACTTAAAACAAATCTAAGTATAGTGAATTTTCCTTTACCAACTCACTCTGCACCCACAAACACACATAATTTATGAGTATGTATATTTATTTGTGTGGATAAATATGAAAGTTTTTTTTTCTTTGGAAGCAGAGGAAAAGGAAATCTCTAGTTCAAAATCAAATGCTGCATTTTGGACCAGATCCACATATGAATATGTGTTACGTCTCTGCATAGTTAATAATATGTCATTTGGTGGGAGAATTTTCCTAATTAATGGACCAGTTCAATTTACTCTGTTGCTTGACTTTGATGAATATGCTTTTGAGTGTTCCCACTGGGCCTTGTTCAGTTTGTTCAGTCAGCTCTCAAGTCTATATCCTGTTTGTAAGTATGGATCCAAGTTCTGGAACCAGATGCTATCCCTGAAGGGTTAGGTCAAATAGCCCTTCTGACTCAGTGAAGAAAGCAAATTGTGATGAATATGGTACCAAGGACACACATGAACCAAAGTATCAGACAAATAAGCTGAAGTCCGTTTTAGAAGGATAAAAGCCACTTCTTTTCCCGTGGGACAGAATATCAGACTGGAATGAATTTAAAGATGGAGGTTTGCTTCTTGATTTTGCCAAGGACTTGTTGCGTGACTCTGGATAAATAGCTTGTTCTCCTTGTGCCTCATTGTTACCATTTCTACCATGTAGTTGTCACTTCATTACAAAAACAACTTATGTGGAGAAATTATTCATATGATGAACCTTTCTGATGAAGTATCCTATTGAAATTCAAAGTAGTTGGGCACTTCCATAGCAGGGAAGGTTACTGGTTAAAAATTGATCTATTTTAAGCTACCCATTTAAAATCTTACAAAATTGTGTCTCCTTTATATGTTTATACAATTGAAGTAAAAATAATAGTAGCTATTTATATAATACTTCAAAGTTTGCAAAGTGCTTTGTAAGCATGATGTCATTTAAACATCATAACAACTCTGTGAGGGAGATTCTATAGGTATTACAATACTCATTTTGTAGTTGAGGAAATTAAAGTTCAGAGAGATTACATGAGTTGCCCATGGTCAAAGTAAATGTTAGTAGTGGGATTTGAACCCATGTGTTTTTGACTCTAACTTCATCTTTCTATCTGGTACATAAGACTCCCTTAATGCTGTTATTTTCTTTTTCTTATTAGTTATGTTGCAAAGATTAAATACCAAAAACCAAGAAAAAGCAAGAAAAATAAACGAAGTGAAAAATGTATGCTTCAATCTGCACTTAGAATTCTTGCGTCATAGGTCTTTTGGAATTGTCTTGGACCATTGTATAGATCAGAATAGCTAAGTCTTTCACAGTTGGTCATTATTACAATATTACTGTAACTATGTACAATGTTTTCCTGGTTCTGCTAACTTCACTTTGCATCAGTTCTTATGAAGTGTCACAGGTTTTTTTCTGAAACCATCCTGAAACCATCTAAAAATATTTATTGTAGTACAACTGTATTCCAACATAATCATAAACCGCAATTTGTTCAGCCTTCCCCATTTGATGGGCATCCCCTCAATTTCCAATTCTTTGCCATCACAAAAAGAGCTGCTATAAATATTTTTGTACATATAGGTCCTTCTCCTTGTTCTTTGATATCTTTGGGATACTGACCTAGTAGTGGTATTTCTGGATAAAGGGATATACAGTTTTATAGCCCTTTGGACATAGTTCCAATTTGTTCTCCAGAGTGGTTGTATCATTTCACAACTCCAGCAACAGTGCTTTAGTGTCTCTATCTTTCCACATCCCCTCTAGTATTTATTATGTCCCTTTTCTGTCTTGTTAATTAATCTGATAGGTATTAAGTAGTACTTCAGAGTTGCTTTAATTTTACATTTATCTGATCAATAGTGATTAGTGCATTTTTAAATGTGAGTATTGATAGCTATGATTTATTTTGAAAAATTTTTGTTCATATCCTTTGTCCATTTATCAATTGAGGAATGACTTTTATTTATTTATTTACTTTTACAAATTTGGCTTAGTTCCCTATATATTTGAGAAATGATGCCTTTGTAAAAGAAAATTTCTATAAATTCTCCTCACTCCAGTTTCCTGCTTTCCTTCTAATTTTGGTTGCTTGGTTTTGTTTGTGCAAACCATTTTTAATTTCATATAATCAAATTTATCCATTTTACTTCTCATGATCATCTTTATTTCTTGTTTGGTCATAAACTATTCTGTTATCCATAGATCTGACAGGTAAATTTTTCCATACTTCCCTATTACTTATGTTGTCACCCTTTATTCCCAAATCATTCATCCATTTAGACCTTATTTTAGTATATGAGTTCTTTCCCCAAAAGCTTGGATCTTTGGGCTTTTCCAAACACTAGATTACTATGGTCATTTACTACTATGTTCACTACCTAATTTACTACCTAATTACTATCTATTCTAGTCCACTCATTCACCACCTTATTCTTATCCAGTACTAGATAATTTTGATGATTACTGCTTTGTAATATGGTTTGAAAAGGAAAAGGACCTATATGTACAAAAATATTTATAGTGGCTCCTTTTGTGGTCCCAGAGAAGTTAGTCTGGGACCATTAGACAAAGGTAGGTATAAATATGTAAAATTATTCTATTCTATTTATCAATTCTTTCTCTGGCTGCAGATAGCATCTTTCTTCATATGTCCTTTATAGTTAATTTTATTAACTATTTATAGTATATGGTATTTATGATAGTTGAAATGACTTATTCACTCAGTCATTCTTAAATTAATATTACTGTTACTGTATACAACATTCTCTTGGCTCTGCTCATTTCGCTCTTCATTATTTTGTGCAAATCTTTCCATGTTTTTCTAAGATCATTGAACTTATCATTTCTTATAACACAGTGGTATTCCATCACAATCGTACACCACACCTTGTTCATCTATTCCCAATTAATGGGCTTCCCTGCAATTTCCAGTTCTTTGCCACCACAAAGAGAACTGCTATAAACATTTTAGAACATATAGGTTCTTTTCCTTTTTCCCTAATCATCTTTGGAAACAGGCCTAGTCAAGGTGTATTTCTTTGGGTCTGTTTTGCTGGGTCAAAGGGTTTAGGCTGTTTAATAACTCTTCAGGTATAATTCCAGATTGCTCTCCAAAATGGTTGGATCAGTTTACAATACCACCAACAATGAATTAACGTCCCAATTTTTCCATATCCCCTCCAACATTTTTTGATTTCCTTATCAATCATTTTAGGCAATCTGATAGGTGTAAAATGTATTTCAAGGTTGTTTTAATTTTTATTTCTCTAATCAATAATGATTTAGAACATTTTTT
>NW_020954587.1:17296894-17357205 GCF_900497805.2 Vombatus ursinus | reverse complement strand
CATATGACTATAATTTTTTTTTTTAGTGAGGCAATTGGGGTTAAGTGACTTGTCCAGAGTCACACAGCTAGGAAGTATTATATGTCTGAGGCCAGATTGAACTCAGGTCCCCCTGACTCTAGGGCCTGTGCTCTATTCACTACACCACCTACCTGCCCCAACTATAAATTGTTTTGAATTCTTCATTGTAAAACTGCCTGTTCGCATCCTTTGACAATTTATCAATTGGGGAATGACTTGTATTCTAATAGATTTGACCAAGTTATTTACATATTTGAGATATGAGACCTTTATTTGAGAAACTTTATAAAAATTTTCCCCCAATTTTCTGCTTTCCTTCTGATCTTGGCTATACTTGTTTTATTTGTACAAACTCTTTTTAATTTAATGTAATAGAAATTATCCATTTTTATCTAACTTTGTTCTCTGTCTCTTGTTTATTCATAAATTGGTCACCTATCTGTAAGTCTGATAAGTAATATGGGACAAAGAATCTCCTTGAGAGGAAAGTGTATTCCAACCAAAGCTCTGAGAAACGGACTCCTCCTTATAAGGGAACAAAAAGCTGGAAAGGACTTTTTCCCGAGAAGAATTTTTGCCCCTTATTCAATGACTGGGTGTTGGAAAGCTTCTGCTTTCTAAAAGATCAATAACAAGGAAAGCCTTAGAGACTTAAACCAAAACACGTATGGCAGAGCCTATTCAAACCATCCTCCTGAGCCATCTGGGTTCAGTGGTGAGATATAGATCAGGATGACTAGAAATGGACCTCTTGTCATTTCTAAGTGGATAACAATATTCCAGTGTGCTTAACCATTCCCCAATCAATGGACATTTGCTTTGTTCCCAATTCTTTGCTATCATCACAAATGCTTCAATGAAATTGGTCTATGTTGTAATTTCTCTTTTGAGTCTCTTTAGGGCATAGGCACAGTAGCTGGATTGCTGGATCAAAAGTAGAATAGTTTAATGACTTTTCTTTCATAATCCAAATTGTTTTCCAGAATGGTTGGAATTTTTAACTCCATCAATACTGTATTAATGAATCTTCTTGTATTTCCACATTCTCTCTAATGCTTCCTGTTGGTAGTTCTATTTTGGTCAGTTTTGCCAGTTTGCAGGGAAAACTTTAGAGTTGTTTAAAATGTGTATTTTGTCATTAATGATTTAATCCTAATATTTTGAATGGTACCAGGCTTCCTAATCCAATAAGACACTATATTAACATTTTTAGAAATACATTTTATTGATATCTTTTTTTATTGCCAAACTTTTTGTTGGCATTTTTCTCCCTCTCCTAGAGGAGAGATATAGCATATGGAGTCCCAGAACATGGAGTGCAATTTAAAATTTATGTAGTTCTTCCTTAAGATATGAATATATTTGTCCACTTCTCTATAGGAAGAATCCCACAGCCATCTCTAGGCAAATAATGACCAATACAGTGATCTCACTTGTAAATGTATACAAGGTTCAGCCTTCATAATCCCCTACCTCTCTGCCAAGAGGAAGGAGGCATTTGTGGATAGGTGCCACAGGGTCTGTGGTTGATCAGAGGGAAAGAAGAATGGGAGTGTCATTAGGCAGAGAGGGAAGGCGGAATAGAGTACCTGTGAAACTTGTCTGAACCACACTGAGAACTTTAACTAACGTTAAAAAAACAAACAGGTCCCCCTTTGCTCTCTCAGTATATGGACGGTATACTGGATTTGGAGTCAGAGGGTTTGAAACCTTCCTTTGTTAAATATTACCTGTGTGATCTTGGACAAATCAATTAACTTTCCTGAGGATCAGTTCCTTACCTGCAAAATGAGGAGGCTGAACTAAGTAATCTATAAAGTCCCTTTTAGCTCTAAAGCTATTGTCTAATCTCCTCATCTTATGCTTCTGTGGTCCTATGTGACTCTTGAGCATGGAGCTATAAAAAGAAAAAGAATCTACTAGTCTTGATGGTGCTGTATTAGGCCCAGTTTATTTTCTTTCATCCTTCTATGAATATATTCCAAACTCTCTTTTTATGGATCTAAGAAGTCCAAGGGTACTTTATTTTTGAGTTGGTGGTGACAGAACAGGTCAACAATTATAATTGCAAACACAATCCTAATAGGCAAAGGACAGTGTTAACTTAAGTCCTAATAGGATTCAATATATAACCATGGGGAAAGTTTTATAAAAAACACTAGAACTGCATTGATGGACCTATGGAGCAGCAGAAAAGCACTTTTCTGGGGTTGGGGGAATCCATTTTTATCTCACAGACTATGCCCAGAAAAATAGGAACCTCAGAGATAGTCTTGATATTCATGAATTGTCTTTTTACTTGCAGAGGCATTGCTGACTGGAATCTCTAGGGGCTGAGGGAGAGGAAGCTATTCAATGAAAAATGTTCATATATATGTTAAATATAGGGGCACAAATATTTAATAGAGGTGAATCATCAGTCACTTAATGTTTTTAGTCAAGTGAGCAGTTTCAGCTCACAGAAAGTTGGAGGTTTTCCAAACAATTTGAGGTGGTTAATGGCCTGTTCATACTTTGGATGGAATCTAAAAAAACCCAACCCACTCTAGCTAAATTAAGAGCAGCTTCTGGGTTCATATTTCCCCAGATACCTCTACCTTTTAGCCCTAGGGAATGGAAAAGTGCTGTAACTGATTTTTTTTACCCATGGGTCTTTGTGAACCTTTATGTAAACCATGAACTTATGTCTGAAAAAGCAGTGTTGTCCTGTCTAATTAAAAAAAAACATAGAATCATGGGATATTGAAGCTAGAAGGGACCTCAGATGTATCTGGTATCAGTAGGCCACTCTACAATTTGTAATGGAAAAAACACTAAATCAGGAGTCAAAAGACCTCGGGTCAAATCCCAATTCTACCACCTACTTCTTGTGTGACCTTAAGCAAGTCATTTATCCTCATTGAGTTTCCTTATGTATGAAATTAAAAAATTTAAGATATTGATTTCCAGTTCTAAGTTATATTTCCTATGATGTATTGGGTTATTGTTGAAAGATCTCCAGTTATGACATAACAGAATATTTCAAGACTTATCAAAACAGATAGTAAATGTTCACTTCTTGGAGATTCATGTAGCTAACAAACAGTATTTCTAGAAGAAACCTAAAGAATTTTCCCAATGATTGTGAAGTCTTGGACAAGAAACTGAAGACTATAGGGGCACAGGTTGTATTTTCCTTACTCAACACTTCTTGAGTGACAAAAGGGATTAAAACAAATATAAAATTTGGTCATATATGAAACTATACATAGCATGCAGTCTTAGTATATTCATTGTTTTGCTACATAAAGCAAAAAATTAGAAATATGAATCAAGAATTTTCAGGCTTACTGTCTTAGGCAACTGCATCAAAGCTGCTGATAATTTATCCCAGTCATGATATAATATTCTCCATAAAATTCTATTCTAATGCCTTATTATGGATAAGAGGTGACTTTGCATTATTGGAGTCAATGTTAATGGAATATGAGCTTTTGCAGATTCTACCATGATGGAAAGGAAGGCTTGGAGTGTGGCTCCAGCAACAGGATCTGTTGTCTGAGGACCTCTCTAGTTAAGTACGGGGAAGTACATTACCAATAGTAGTTGGTGATTCCCTGATCATGGGTATTGAAGCAGCTATTTGTCAATCTGGTAGCAATAATAGAGAGGTCTGTTGACTTCCTAGGGTGTATATCCACGACATAACAGATAAATCTTTCAAGACTTACCTAAATAGATAGAAAGTGTTCACTTATGGGAATTCACATGGATAATGAACAATACTTCTAGAACAGACCTAAAGACTTTTCCCGATGATTATGAAGTCTTGGGCAAGAAATTGAAGACTATAGGGGTACAGGCTGTATTTTCTTTGCTGTTGCTAGTTGAAAGGAAGGGATGTGGGAGAGAAAAAATTAAGTTGGGAATGAATACTTGGTTAAGAATGTGGTGCCTGAGAATGGGATTTGTATTTTTACATCATTGTTCACAATAGAGGATTGCCAAATTCTTGGCCAGAAATGACACTTAAAGAAGGCTAGTAAAAATTTATTTTCCAGGTGTCTTGCAAATCTTATCAGAAGCACTTTAAACTAAAAAGAATGGTGGAGGGAGAGAGAGAAAATTGCCTCTATATATCCCCTGAGTTAGATACTGGAGAGCATAGCCACAAGTAAGGAAAAGGAAAAGAAGGTAGAACACCCATAAATTCAAGGGAGATATAATCCAAAAAAGGAGTCAGTAGTAAAACCCATGACTTCAAGTGTTTATACCAAAATGCCTAAGATTTAGATAACCAATAAGAGGAAGTAGAAGTCTTTAATACAAAGATGTAGGTTTGACCTCATAGTTATTACTGAGAATTTGTGAGATGAAATCCATGACTATACTATAGCTGTATATGAATATACCTTACTTAAAAAGAAACAGGAGAAGCAAAAGGGTTAGTGGTAGCATGATGTATTAAGAAAGCATATTAAGAAAGAATATTCATGTGAGGAAATCCAGGGGCCAGAGAGGGAGATCATGACAGAGAATATTTGAGTGAAAGTCAATGAAGAGAGAAAGATGAGTTATTTGGTCATTGGAATATACTGCAGGCGACTGATAGAGAAAAAAATGAGTTTGGGAAATAGATCACACATTTGTCACAGAACCATGATATAGTAGTGATGAGGCATTTTGATTATCTAGAAACCTGAAGGAGTTCTCTCTTTGCTAAAAGCAAATCAAGTAATAAATTTTTGACATGCTTTGGTCATTTCATCATTGGTAGAGGAACCAAAAAAGTGAAATTCTACTACAGATCTGATTCTTACCAATAGAAACAGGTTATTGGGGTGAAAATTATAGGGACCTTAGGTGGGAAGGGACCACCATCCTAGAGTTCTTGAGAGGGAAGAGGGAATTCAGTCATGATATAACAAGTACCATGCAGTTATTTCAGTTGTGTCTGATTCTTCTTGACCGCATTTGGGGTTTTTTTGGTGAAGATACTGGAATGGTTTGCCATTTCCTTCTCCAGCTCATTTTACAGATGAAGACCTGAGGCAAATAGGGTTAAGTACCTTGTCTAGAAGTCATATAGTCATTGTCTGAGGCCAGATTTGAATTCAGGACTTCACGACTCCAGGCCTGGACCTCTATTCATTGCACCACCTAGCTGGTCAACATATGCCATGGATTTTGGGAAACCAGATTTCAAATGGATCAGAAGAAAGAAAAGTAGGATTCCATGAAATAAAATACTTCAAGGGATGTCAGCCCAAGAGGGGAGGGGGATACTTAAAAATGAACTTACTAAGAAAACATTCTAGTGAGAAAAAAATCAGGATTTGTCTGAAGAAACCAGGGAACTCACCAATCAACTTAGATACACAAAAAAAGGATGGAAGATGCAAGTAAGGTCAGGTAACTGAAGAAGAATATGAATATGGAGAAGTTCTGTAACAAAACAAGCTAGGGACAATTAAACGAGTTTTCTTTTCAAGTTATAATGAGAGAAAAAGGAGTATTGAAGAAGGGGTAGGACCTTTGATTGATGGGGTAATGATACCTGATAACAGGGAGAAGGCAGAGATGCTCAATTCTTATGTTTTTGTTTCTCTGTCAAGTAGGATGACCTCTGTACTCCAAATTACAGAAATAAAAGCTGATGGAGTAAATGCTCAAGGTAAATAAGGAGATAATAAGAGAGCACTTAGTTTCCCTTGATGAATTCAAGTCATCTGGCCCATATAAACTACATCCTAGACTTATGAAAGGATTGACAGATATGATTACTTTACTGAACTATCAGTAATATTTGAAAGGTCATGGAAAATGGAAGCAGTACCACAAGATTAGAGAAGAAATCTTGTTCAAATTTCCAAAAAAAGGAAGAGCATAGAATTTATAATCTAGATACCAATGAACTTCCATTTCTGGGAAAATTCTAGTATAATTGGATTGCTGGGGCCATAGGGACCTCTATTTCATATTTGGAAGGGAGACTGTGATTTTTGCCCTTGTGATGACTAAAAGAATGATTGTCACAAGGCAATTTATACAGAACTGGAAAGGATTTATCAAGGATAGGTCAAATCAGACTAACTGTTGACAAATTTACTAGAATTTTTAGCAAAGTTTTGGGTAAATTATTTCTTGTTGTTCTTGTAAAGAAGGTAGAAAAATCTGTATGAGTTGTACAATACAGTTAGGTGGATTCAGCTCTGGTTGGCTAACTGGACTTAAAGAGTAGTTTGTAGAGGCTCAAGTCTCCAGTGGAGAATGCTAGGGGTTTGTGTTTGACCATGTTCTGGTTAACATTTTTATCAGTGATGATTAAAAGTACAGATGATCTATTCATTACATTTGCAGATGACACAAAGTTGGGAGAGATAGCAACAGTGGATAACAGAGTCAGCATCTAGAAAAATCTTCACAGGTCAGTCAGAGTATTGAGCTAAATACAATAAGATGAAATAAAAAAAGAAATGTAAGGAACTGAATTTTGGTATATATCACATTGTTGATTTATATTGAACTTGTAGTTCACTAAAACATCCCCATTTTCTTCAGAACAACAATAATTTAATCATGCCTCTCATATGTTGTTCTTATGAAATAGCTTTTTTGTACCCAAGTATAAGACTTTACTTTTTCCTTATTTATTTTCATGTTATCCGATCGTTTTGGATCCTGACTGTTATACAGTGTGCTTAGAGTCATCTGCAAATTTGATGAGTATGCCATCTGTGCCTTTATCCAGGTCACTGATAAAAATGCTAAACAGCACAGGGTCAACCACAGACGCTTGAACTACTCCACTCTATGCCTTCTGCCACAGTTATTTTGTACCCTTAATTACTACTCTGTGAATCTGGCTATACAACTAGTTCTGAAACCATTGAAATATATTAGTGCATAATCAATATCTTTCCCTCTGGTCCACAGAAAAAGTATGCTTCATCAAAAGCTTTGTTAAAATCTAGGTGATCTATATTCACAGCATTTGCCTTGTCTACCAGTTTAATTTCTCTGACAAGCAAGGAAATGAGGTTAGTCTGGTGTGACTTTTTATTGATGAAGTCATGTAATTATGGCTTCCCTTTCTAGATGTTCACCAACAGTCTCTTTAATTGTCCTTTCTAGAATTTCCCCATTAATCAGAATCAAACTTATTACACTACTAGCTTGAAGAAGGTAGATTTTGAGTTGAATCTTGAAAGAAGCCTGGGAAGGTGGCTGGTGTGAGGGCTGGTCAGGAAGGGAAGAGCGATTGTCATAGGGGACTACCAGTGAAAAGACACAGAATTAGAGATGGAGAGTCATGTGCAAGAAACAGCAAGTAGTTCAGTGTAGTTGAATGTGTGGAGTAAAGAATGTGTGGAGAGTAAAGTGTAAAAAGACTCAAAATGTAGGTAGAAGTCAGGGTGGCAAGAACTTTACATGTCAAATAGGATGCATAGTTGATCCTGGAGGTCATAGAGGGCCACTGGAATTTATTGAATAGATAGATAAGATGGTTAGACTTGAACTTTAAGAAAATTACTTTGGCAACTGAATGAAGGATGGATTGGAGTGTGTAGAAACTTGAGGCAGGGACACTTATTAGAAGGCTCTTGCTGTCCAAGTGAGAAGTGAGGAGGGACTATATAAGGATGGTGCTTGTGTGAAAGGCAGGAGAAGGAAAAGGAATAAGCACTTATTAAGCATCTACTATGTGCCAGACCCCTTGCTAAGTGCTTTACAAATATAAACTCATTTGTTCCTCACAATAACCCTATGACGTCGGTATTATTATGATCTCCATTTTATTAAGGAAACTGAGGACTAAGGTTGAAAGAAGTTAAATGTATATAAGAGATGTTGGGAAGATAGAAATGACAAGACTAGGCAACAAGTTGGATTGATGGCGATGCGCTTAATGTTAATGATAAAGTTGGGAAGAGGGAAATGTTTTCTGGGAAATAAAATGAATTTTGTCTTGTACATATTGAGTTTAAGATGTCTATGGGACAACATATCCAAAAGGTAGTTGATGATATAGGATTGGAGCTCAGGAGAGGGATTAGGACTCTAAGATATATAGGTCATCTGCCTCAAAATGATACTTAAACCCACGGGAGCTGACGTTGTTATAGCATAGAGGGAGAAAAGAAGAATACTCAGGACAGAAACTTGGGTTACACTTACGGTCAGAGAGCAGGGTCTGAATGAGATCCAGCAAAGGACTGAGAAGGAGTACTAAAAATGTACAAGGAGAAAGCAATGTCATGGATACCTAGAGAGAGTGTATGCAGGACAAGAGGGTGATCAATAATATCAAAGGCTATAGAGATCTCAAGATGGCTAAGGATTGAGAAAAGGCAAGATTTGTCATTAAGAATTTTCTTGTAACATTGGAGAGAACAATTTCAGTTGAATGCTAAGGATAGAAGCTGAACCGCCGAGTTCAGAAGTAAGAGGAGAGGAAGTTGAGGAAGTCAGTATATATGGCTTCTCAAGAAGTTTAGCTTAGCAGGGGAAGAGATCATAATGGGGACAGTCAGGTCAGTTTAAGATTTCTTAAGGATGAGGAGACACGGGAAGGAGCCAGTACATAGGGAAAGATTTAAGATGAGAGAACTGGAATGATAGAGGGCAATTTGTTGGAGATGATGGAAGGAGATGAGATCAAGCTTGCATGTAGGTTGGTTTGCTTTGACAAGGAGAAGGGCCACTTCTTTGTGAGAGACAGAACTGAAAGAAGAGACAGTGGGGAAATATGTCCTAGGGGTTTAAGAAGAAGAGGCTAGGAGAAGAGGGAACTCTTAATGAATAGCTTTATACCATCTCTCATTCTACACCTCTTTCTCTCTTCTAATACTTTCACCACCCTGGTGCAGACCCTAATCACCTCACACCTGTTCTACAGAAGTAGCCTTCTCATCAATTTCCCAGTTTCAAAACTCTCTCCACTTCAGTATACCCTCCTATCAACTGTCAAACTGATTTTCCTAAAGTGCATGTTTGACCATTTCATCCCCCTATTCATTAAACTCCACCTCCTTTTTGCTGCCAGGATCAAGTATAAAATGCTCAGTTAGGCTTTCAAAGTCTTTTATAATCTGCCCCCTTCTTATCTGTCTAGTATTCTGACACCTTTCTTTCCTTCTAGTACTCTGTGATGCACTGACATTGGCCTCCTTGCTATTCCTAGGACATGACACTCCATCTCCTGACTTTGAACATTTTCATTGACTGTCCCCACCCCCCTCCATGCCTGGAATTCTTTCCCTCCTTGTCTCTGCTTCCTAATTTCTCTGGTTTTCTTCAAGTTGCAGCTAAAGTCTCACCTTATACAAGAAGTCTTTCTTTCTTTCTCAACATTAATACTTTCCCTCTGAGTTTAATGCTCCCCTGCAATTTAACCTATACATATCGTGTTTCTACTAGTGTTTGCATGTTGTCTCCCCTATTATACTGTGAGCTCCTAAAGAGTTAGGACTGGTTTTTGTTTTTCCTTGTATCCTCAGGGCTTAGCATAGTGCCTATCTTATAGGAAATGTTTAATAAACATTAGTTGACTAACTAACTCACTGACTACAGTGAAGGCCCAGTTGATATTATGGAACAAAAATTCATAGTGGCTCCTACCAACAAAATTTCATGATTTTCTCCAGCTAGATTGTGAAGCATGTGAATAGGATAGAAGGAGGTGGATGGTGGAAGTAATCCAAGGTTGGACTTTGTCAAAGCATGGTAAATGGCAAGGTATTGATGGTGTAAAGGTTGAATTAATCAACAGTTCAAGATAGGGAAGAGGGGAAAGTATAGCCAATGCAAGGGTAATGGCAAGGATAAAATTCAGTTGAGGACCAAGGACAGGGTTAGGCATTGTAAGGCAAAGGAAAAGATGAAATATTATGAACATATAAAGGAATTTTTGGTTTCATGAATGTGGAAGTAGATCACTTGTAGGTGATGACCAGATCAAGTGCATAACCATCTCTGTGTGTAGTGGAGATGGGGTGGAGAGGCAGGTCATGGAAATTGAATATATTGAAGGACTGGAAAATTAGTGTATTTGAGGGAATATCAATATCTATGTTGAAGTCTTTTAGTATGAGGGCAAAGTCTGGATTAGGGGGTAATTTGGGGCAGTGTAAACCTCAAAAGAGGAGAGGTTGCTGAGTAGGGAGAGTTTGGAAGTGGCAATAGGGAGGAGGGTATGTCCTGGTTCTCCCACCATGAGATATGAGTGAAAATGTAACCAATATTGGAAAGGGTGGACATAGATACAGTCTCATGAGGAGAAGGCAGGTATCAATGAATGCCAGAAGATGAAAGAAGTTAGAAAAGGTTTAAAATAAAAGACAGTTTGTTAATTAAGGAATTATGGAGCAGGCATTTTAGAGAGGACAGTTGAAGGGCAGGCAGAACTGGAGTAGGACATTGAGTGAATAGGATTGAAGCTGATGAGAATGAGTTATTGAGCAACTGGGCATAAGGAACAAGATTTATATACTATAATCACTGGGGAGGGTTGGGGAGAGTATAAGGAAGTAGTAATATGGTAACCATTGAGTAATGAGTCCAAGTAGAGAATTAATGATTGGATGGAAGTTTCTTGAGGGAATCAGGTGGTTAGGCCTTTCAAATACCTGTCTTGAAGTCCAACCACATAGCAGGTGGCCATGCTGTGCTCTGATAGACCCTAGGTACCCTGCGTGCTTGCATTAGTGTGTTTTTGTGAGGGGGTGTCAGCCTGGGGGATGGCCTTGGAGACAAGAAGAAGGCCCTGCTGTGAGGACAGGGTTCAGATATGGGGCTGGTGCAGGAAGGCGCTGGGATTAGGGCAGGTGGCTGGGAATGGGGCTGGTGTAGAGTACCAGAAAAGGTTCAGAGTATTCATTTCTGATTAACTCATTATCACTACTCCCCACAGTAGTTCTCAACCTTCTTCATTTTCTTCAAGCCCCAAATCCTACCTTTAGATGACATTCTCAGATCCTCCATTGCTAAGAAGGTTAAGTATATCCTTCATGAGCTCCCTCATCTTTCTATGTTTTCTCATAATCTTTCTTCATCTATCTGTGTTTTCTTTCCTTCAGTCTCAGAAGATGAAGTGGACCTCAACCTTGCTGAGGTTAACCTTTCTACTCATGCCCTTGATACCATCTTTCTTATCTTCTCATGGACCTTACTTTATTCATTAGTACTTCTATCTCATCTTCAATTTTCTACTTTTTATTGGCCCTTTCCTCCATAAAGTTCTACTCTGATTCCTTTCCATGGTTTGATGGTTACCTGTGCATGTAAAGACAGTAAGAGACATCATTTCATGGGACACTTGGTCATTTCATCTTGCACTGCTAATTATGATCATAGGAAAACAATCATCTGTTTCAGAAGTAAAGATCTTGACAAGATCCTCCAAGCTAAGTCAAAATATGCTTTGATAGATATTTCAGTGTGAAGGTGAGTGTAGGCAGGGTGGTGAAAACTATGGATAAATTGTGAGAAACAAAAGAAATCAAAACTTTGAAGAGTGCTCGGAAATTGTGTGACTATAGATTAGGAATATTTTCTTACTGCGGAAAGTGTTGGAGCTGTAACCAGTTGTGAGTGAGGAAAAATACTTTTGCCTGAAAAACATCCTACACTCCCCCCCACACTCATCCCTGACTATATGTTAACAAACAGAAATGACTAGCTACTAGTGTGGGAGACATATCATAATCAACTCTTTATGTGCACTTAGATAATTGACTAATTAGAGCAAATGTAAAAATTAAAGTCAAATTAGAAAAAAAGAATAGAGAAGATTCTGCATACAATGTGAAGCCCAAAGGTTTAAGACTCCCTCCTCATTCATGGAGATCAATGATCTGTACCTGTATGAGGGTCTGAGATTCATTCTCTTCAGGCTCTTCAGGTTATTATGTTTTCCACTTTCAAGAGCAAAGATAGATTATGCTAACCCCACTTCAAGTTGCTAAAGGAAGAAAATGACTCTCAGAAAAAGCCAACATGGGAGAAGCTGCCATTCTCCATTTTGTCCCTATTCTCTGGCCTACGCTAGAGCTTTCAGGGAATTTTCCTATGGGTGAACTCTTGCACTAATGAGATAGCTCCTTCAATCTTTATTGTCTGATATATAGTCTCATATATATGCAAATGTATGTATGTATATATATTTTTTCTCTGAATTTTATTTTGTTATAGAGTTGGATAATGGGTTTCTTTGCTATTCACTATGTGTCTTCATTATGGAACTGGAAGGGAGTCAAGCCTTGGATGCTATGCTTAATATCAATCTTTCCCTATTAAGGAACAGTGATTAGGAGTTCAGCTTGAACTTAAAAATTACATCCTCTAGACTAATAATATTTAAGAGAGAAGAATGATATAATTCTAGTCCAATATCCCATTTCTCTGAGGGGAGTGGAATGGTCAGCCTCTGCTCTTCACCTTCTGTTTCCCCTTTTACCAGAAATTAAAAGGCATAAGGGAGAAGGGCATGATTAAAAAAAGCTAGAGATGTATCTTTTCTGGTTTCTCTGTAAGCCAAATCCTGACAGCCTCAATACAACAGTAACCAGGTTGTGCTTGACCTGGTTGTCTGCATCTTTATCTGCATCAATTTTCCCTCATTTCATTCATAATGTGATGCCACAATGCCATTTTGACCAAATCCTGCCTTGTATGGAAAAATGTTGAGGGCTTGTCTAACTGAGGCTGGTATGAGACTTGAGTTGTTTCTATAACCACTGGCAATTTAGCTTCTCCTAATACTTTCAATGACAAGGAATTTATCTCCATAGCATCCTATTTAATAGTTGCACAATCTTAATTATTAGGAAGAATCTCCTTACATTATGCCCAAATCTGGTTTCTTTCTAACCTGAGCAATCAGTGTTATAGGTAGTTGTCCCCCTAGGTACTTTACCTCATGAAGTGAGGTCCTTCAGTGTGAGATCAGATGGGGTTTCATTGACTTGAAATGTTTTTCTTCACTCATTCTAACATGTCCAGAAAAATCACAATTTGGTCAACTTTAATTTTAGTTTAGTTTTTTTTTTTTTTTTAGTTTAGACTTGTGATTGCATTGATTTAGGGAAGTTGTGGTATGGAAGCATTTTCAACTTTTACACATCAGCAATTCATAGTCACAGTAAACTAACATTTATTAAGCACCTCCTATATGTTAGGCACTGTGCTAAGTACTGGGGATGCAAAGAAAGGAAAAAAAATCCCTGCTCTCAAGGAGCCTACAGTTGATCTTTAACTTAGAGTTTTAGATTTGCTTGGGATACTGAGAAATAAGTGACTTGTACTTGGTCATATGATTATTGTGACATCACCTCTCAATACTTTAAAATACTAGCCTGATTTTAGAAAAATGGGATGTTACAGGGGTTAATCAGTTGTCTCAGTGTTAAACTTAATTATATGAATCCAAAGCTACCAAGGTTAACAGGGGAATTGGGAGAATGGGAGTTTAAAAAAAAACAAGTTGCTGCAGTCTGGCTGTGCTGAAGCTCAGAGTTTCTAGGAACTTAGAATTTCTCCTTCTATGTTCCATTTCCTGGGCCAGTGGTTTTTCACTTGCATCAAGAACTTCTAAAGAAGTTTTTTAGAGTTTCTCCTAGAAAATTAGGCTATGTATTCCTTTTTCAAATGTTCGAACTGTTTTTTCTAATTCTTTTATAACCCAATTATTGGCAGAACTTTAAGCCTTAATAAAACCTAAAATTCAGGGTATTGACATTTTATTTAGAAAAATTTGCCCTTTTACTGAGAATGAAAGTAATTTTAGGGTCAAAGGTCAAGCATGTGTGAGTTCTACAGAGATAACAGACATTTGGAAAAGGGTTAATGGCTACTTAAAGATTGAAAATTACTAGATCATACTGCCTTCATATGCACAATTTAGGTTGCCCAATCAACCTGTATTAACTTGGAGTACAGTGTATCACCATTTTCAGAATGCCTTGAAATTGGAAGTGGTATGCTTCCAATGTTTCTAATTCCCCAAGAACCAGTATGTGAAACACTTTGGCTTCCTCTAAGTAGGCTTGGGTACTACAACAGGCTATAAATGTCATTTATCTAGTAAGAGAGCAACAAAGGAAAAGGGCTCAAGTATACTACATTCTTTAGGAACTTAGATGTCTCTGGCACATGGAAAGCAGTCTTTCATCACCTAAATTTTTAAAAGTCTTAAGTATTATTTCCAGACAAGCAGGAAAGTTCCCAAATTCTGAATCACTGATGTTTGAGTAGATGTTTTGTAAGGCTAAATTTAATAAATAAGGCATTGATGAACAAAACAGTTCCTTTAAATGTAATGGGAAAGTTTTATATTATGTGCTCAGGCTTCTGAAGAGAGTGCCGTGATTTATAACTTTTTTCCTTCAATTTCTTTCTTTAAAAAAAAAGCACAACATTTTATTATTATGAGTGTAGAGTGAAGGAACAGGTGCCAACTGGCAGCTTTGGCAACCACTACCCACTATTGGGTCACAAATCCAGGTGGACTGAGAAGGGGGATTACACATAGAAGGTGGTGTCAAGGACAGTGTAGCCCTGGACAGTGCACTGAGAAGGGATCCACAAGCTGTGTGACTCAAACCCCAGCAGCAGGGTTGGGTCTCAGTCCTAGCGTTTAGCCTACTCTGAAGTCTGCTGAGGAAAAACCAGGGCAGGAATACCAGATAAAAGGGAAACCTGCAGTTCTATCACTCTGAACCAGTAAAAGCTTCTGTTTCTCAGATCCAATCTAGATGGAGAACTTGGTGAAGAGTTAGATCAGAGGGAGCAGCAATCAGACTTTGCTCTGGATCAGACCACTTTGGGAGCACTGAAAGCTTGCAGGTCCCTAGGCTATCCCTGAGATCTTGCAAAGTGCACCAGTATTTCCAGGTAGTTCATGTCTCCACCTACTTTCTATAATGATCATTAGAAAGTAAAGAGTACTCTGGAGTTGTCTTAAGCATATGCTTAAATTGGCAAAAGTCCTGCTAGGCATATGAAATCAATCTTCTCATTTTCATCTGCCATAAGAATCTGGTAGTAGTCACTGCCTAAGACCAACCTGACAGTCTAGGACATCTTGAACTCTTAACACAGCACGCTGGTCCACTTTCATTCTCTTAAGTCTGATTGTCTATACATATTCATGTTTTTAAATTTTTCTTATCTTGAGCTCAGGAGATCCAGAAGTTTCATCAGAGGTCCCATCAGCAGTTAGAACTGAATATCTGAAGTAGCAGTGTCCTTCAGAAGTGATAGTGGCTGACTGCAGAGGAAAACATATACAAAGGATGTGGAAAGGCTGAGGAAGCGTGAACCCTTGCATTGGAGAGAAGTGTTGCCTATGGACACCAGAAAGGCAATGGATCCCCAGAGTCCAACTGAAACGCCTGACCAGCAGAGAACTGGGAAATATAATGAAGACTCTATGAAGGAAGAAAAAGACCTTCAGTGCAGGAGTTGTGAATTATCCTTTTGCCAAACATGTCTACATATGGATGTTTTGTATATTTGTGGGAAAGTAAGCCCCAGGTTTGGAAAATAATACTGACAATTCTTTTTATCTCACCTTAATAAATATTTTCAAAGGCTGTGTGTATATGTCTACACATTTCCCCTCAACAGAGTTGCTTGGTTTTGACTCCAGAAGCATCAAGCTTCCCCCAAGATGAGCTCATCACTAGAAATCTCATCATCATGGAGATTGCTTCAGCTTTGGCACTCAATACCTCCTTGGTGTCCTCAGTTGCCTCTCTCCTCTGATTGGAGCACTGAAGGGAAGAGCAAAGAACTCCTCCCAGAGACTTTCTTTCTTTTTTTAAATAAAATAATTTTTATTATGAAAGGGTTGACTCAAGAAGCTCCTGCAACTTAAAAATATGGAACAGGTGGGAGGGGGGAAGTGCAACAGAAAAGTAAGTCAACCAGAACACTTATTCATTCAGACATGCTTTCTTTATGGAGGGCTCAGAATTTCCAATCAACTTCATTTCCCACCAGATCCTCTGCTTGGTTTTGACTCCACAAACATCATACCCCCTCACTGGTACTTCTCCTACCCCAAGACCCATTCAGCTTCTTTTTATATATTGTTTCCCTCCATTAGATTGTAAGCTTCTTCAGGGTAGGGACTGACTTTCTTTTTCTTATTTGTGTCCACAGTGCTTAGTACAGTGTCTGGCATGTAGTAGGTGCTTAATAAATGTTTATTGACTATTGATTGACTATCTACAGTGAACTCCATCTATGAAGATAAGATAAAATGCCTTACTGATTTTCCTTAACTGCAGAAATGACCATATCACATTCACACTCACTAAACTACAGTAGCTCTCTATTCTCTCTCTATAAAATATACATTTTGGTTTTAAATGAAAAGGAGAAAATGTGAATTATATGTTTATTATATAAAAATATTTGCCCTTTAGCCTTATCCATAACAACTGGCATAGAATTTGCCAAAAGTGCAGACACAGGAGAGTTCAAAATGTCCATTCCCAAAATAAACTACCTCTGATTATCCACCATTAACTATGACCCATACAGAGTCTTTCACCTGCTTCCATAGGATGTCCTTCCCCTCCATGATCAGCTTCTTGAAGCCTCCTGTGTATTCATTTGGAGTATCCTGGTATGATAGTAAGTATCCCCTTGTATACTTGACCCTCACCACATACCCTTTTCAGGTCACCATAACTTGGGCATATGGCCTCTGTCCCCCTTGAGGTCCTACATTTGAGTCTCAGGGAAACCTTGTTTTTGGCTTAAGGCATGTTTGTCCCCTAAGTCCCTCAATTCTAAACAGATATTTGAGTGATTCAGGACTGCCAAAATACAAGAAGTCTTGTATTAAGTTTGTATTAAGTTTGGGAAGGGCTGAAGGGTCCTTATTGCCCTTGTCTCTCCCACTAGGATTCAACTAGAACCCCCACACTCTACAGATAATTGCTTTCTTATCAATTCCATGTTTCAGACTTCATACCCAAAGTTCCTTAAGGGATAGGGTATCATAGTCCTTTGCCCACCTGGCAGGCTGGAGGATATAGGGACTCTATCCACCTCAGAGCACCCGTCTGCATCTACAGTTATATTTTCCCAGACAGCCTCTGCTATCCTAATCTCTTACTCACATTTAACTAATTGGTCTAACCAGACCTGGTTGTGTAGGGAGGAAAACCCACAGGTAAAGTTTGCTGCCTTTCAGGTGGGGCTTTAAACAGGAAATGAAATCTAATTTTCCTTGGAAAACACAACGGTGGCCACTGGGTTGGAAAATATCAGTTTATATCCCAATCCTAAAGAAGGGCAACACCAAGGAATGTTCAAATTACTGAATAATTGTATTCACTTCATATGCCAGCAAGTTATGCTTAAGATTCTGCAAGCTAAGTTTCAGTAATATGTGAACCAAGAATTACCAGAAGAATTTGGTTTTGAAGTTGGTTTTTGAAGAGGCAGAGGAACTAGAGACCAAATTGCCAACAGTCGCTAGATTATGGAGAAAGCACAGGAGCTCCAGAAGAAACATCTACATCTACATCATTGACTACACTAAAGCCTTTGACTGTGTAAATCACAACAAAATGTGGCAAGTTCTCAAAGAAATGGGAATACCAGATCATCTTACTTGTCTCCTGAGGAACCTGTATGCAGGCCAAGAAGCAGGAGTTAGAACTAAATATGGAACAACTGATTGGTTTGATTGGAAAAGGACTACCATAAGGCTGTGTAGTGTCACCTTATTTATTTAACTTACATGCAGAATACGTCATGCAAAATGCCAGGTTGGATGAATCAACAGCTATAGAATGAAGCTTGCTGGGAGAAATATCAAGGATCTTAGATATGCAGATGATACTGCTCTGATGCAGAAAGTGAAGAGAAACAAAGAAACCTCTTTAGAAGCTTAGCATCAAAAACACTAAGATCTCAGCAAATGGCTCCATCATTCCCTGTCAAAAAAAAAATTGAGAAAAAATGGAAGTAGTATTAGATTTTATATTCTTGGACTCAAAGATCACTGCAGATGGCAATTGCAGCAATGAAATTAAAAGAGGTTGTGCTTTGGAAGGAAAGCTAAGACAAATCTGGCAGCATACTTAAAAACAAAGATATTATTTTGCTAACAAAGGTCTGTATAATTAAGGCAATAGTTTTTGCTGTAGCAAAGTATGGCTGTGAGAGTTGGACAATGAGGAAAGCTGAGCACCACAGAATTGATACTTTTGAATTGTAGTGCTGGGGAAGACTTTTGAGAGTCCCTTGGCCAGTAAGGATGTCAAATCAGTCAATACTTAAAGAAATTAATTAAACTACTCATTGGAAAGTCATAAGCTTAAATACTTTGGCTACATAGTGAGAAGACAGGATTCACTGGAAAAGATCCTGATGTTGGGAAAGATTTAAAGCAAAATGAAAAGGCAGAGAATAAGATGGATACGTAGTGTCATGGAAACAATGAATATGAACTTGGACAGGCTTCGAGAGATAGTGGAGCACAGAAAGGCCTGGGGGTCAGGAAGAGTCAGACAGGACTCAACAACAACAAAAATTTTCCTTGAGGCAAACTGGTCATAGCGTGTGGCAGGCTGTGGAGAGGCTGCATATTTCAGTCTATCAAACCAATTCCTGTTAAGGACTTCATTTCCTTCTTTGCAGATCCCCATGGGGAGCTGGCTAAAATGTGAATTCAAGTTTATGGGGTCAGGTATGAGTAATTTCTCATCTCAGTCACCTAAAAAAGAGACAAAGAGAGCTTCCTGTCTATACTATCTAATTGATTTGTCTGATTTTCTAGAAATAAATACTCAGAGGGCTTCCCAAATCAATGAAATTCCAGGTTGGGCCCTAAGGAACCATTGCTCCAATGATTTATCAGGTTGCTGTTTGGATTTCACCGGTAACTTAGGAAGTTCCTTTATAGTAAGCACCTCCACATTCCTTGTCCACCCTTTGGAGGAAATCACACTCTGGGATATAGAAGTAGGGTAAGCCTAGGACTTTCTTAGCACTTTCAGAATTCCCAAGTCTCACCATCACAGTCACTCATTCTTCTTTCTTATGGTTCAAATCTCAGCAGGAACCTGAACCTCTGGATAAGAACAGTAGAGTGGGTTCCTGGCTGGCACTCCTCAGTCCCCACTCTCATTAGAATATCTGTTCTTTAAGGACCGGTCTAGCTAAATTTGGAAATTCATTTACAGAAGCTCTCTAGATAAGGAAACTTTTTGGCCACAACTTATGAAGACAGAACCACTATATCAATGGAAGAAATACCTATATTAGTGAAATCATATATTTTTTGAAATCTTGAACTTTTGAAGTATTGTTATGTACTTAGATGTAATTCCTACCTAAATATGACATGACTTGTGAGAACATGGAAAGACCTTAGCTTAAAAGGGCCAAGGTCTCTGACGCATCCTGGGCCATCTCCAGTCATCCTGATCAATATCTGGCCACCAGACCCAGATGGCTCTGGAGGAGAAAGTGACACTGGTGACTTTGCATATCCCTCCCCAACACAAATCAATGTCAATTGCAAGTCATGTCATCATCTCCCTGATGTCATGGTACTCTTCCAGAATGAAGGACAAAGCACAACACACAATATAAATATGATTAAAGATAAAATAAATAAATAAATGAGTGAATGAAAAATGATTAAAATAAAGTACAATTTCCTTTCCAAATAATGACATGCTTAAATAAAGGAATAGGTACTTGAACAAATAAATCATGTCTAATTGGTATTTCAGAAATTCCTGGCTAAGGAGAGAAGGACCCTAAGAATAGGGATAGTCTTAAGTACTAATTAGCCTAAACACATTGATAACCCATTGTATAAATAACCCACTTAAGTATGCAGATAAACCCATTGTTTCATGACCACGTGAGTTCTAGGTAAAGGGAGTGGGGTCTTCTACCTAGGAACTCAAGCTGGGACACTCTTGGAGCCCAGGATGTCACAATCAGCCCAGAAGAAAAACTCTGAGGAGCCAGGGTACTTGGACACAAGTTTAGATTGCTTAGCAAGGGCAACTTTGGACTTAGAATTCAGTAGGACTGATGCTATGTAACAACTGTGCTAAACTATGAATCTAACCTCCTTTCCCCTCCCTAGAGACCAAAGTAGTGTAGAGGGATTATATCTCCAAGGTGCAGGGGAAAATGTTTTTTTTTGTATACCTTTGAGCAAATATTCTTTTGTTAAGGCTAATCTGAATATTAAACGGTTAAGTGAAACTGTGATGCTTGGACTCCTACAATTGGGGAAACATAACCAGTAGGGGCTTGATCCATTGGAAGGGATACCAAATCTAGGGGCAGGGAACCTTTGGCCTTGAGGCCACATGTGGCCCTCTAGGTTCTCAAGTGCAGCCCTTTGAATCCAGACTTCACAGACCAAATCCCCTTAATAAAAGGATTTATTCTGTAAAACTTGGACTCAGTCAAAAGGCTGCACCCAAGGACCTAGAAGGCCATGTATGGCCTCAAGGCTGCAGATTCCCTACCCCTGCTGATCCCTCTGGGGTACAAGAAAAGCTTTGGGAGAAGGGTAAAATGTAACATACCAAGTGTTCAGGCAGTGGGGTCCAGAGAATCACTGTTACATTTATAATAGATAGCATTTATATAGCACTTATAGGTTTTCAAAGCACTTTACAAATATTATCTCATTTTTAATCTTTATAAAAACCCTGGGCAGTAGATGCTATTATTGATCCCATATTTATAGCTGAGGAAACTGGCTTAAGGAAGTTAAATGACTTGCCCAGGATCACACAGCTAGAAAATGTTTAAGTCCAGATTTAAACTTGTGCATTCCTAACTCCAGGTCCAGTGTTCTATGTAGTGCCATATAGCACTAGGTGATATACATATGCATATATGTATATATTTACATGTATATATGTATGTATATATATATATATATATATACACACAGACACACATACAAATCTCTCTTTCCCCCAGCTCATCTCCCCCAGTGCTATATAGCTAGTATTATAATCAACATATTAGGCTTTACTGGTATTTTGTATTTTAATTACCTGTGTATATATCTTAATTCCTATTGGAGTATAAGGTCTATGAAAGCAAGGGCTGTCATACGTATTGAAAGGCCTAGAAACCTTACCTGCTAGTTTTTGGTGTAGTCATACTCCCTCTGTTACATCCTCCCTTCTTTGTGCCAGAAATTCTACTGAGATAAGAATGACATAGAAATTCTACTGAGATAAGAATGACATAGCAGTGCTATTTATTTTTATAAACTTTTATTTTAGTAGTTGCTTGTTTATAGTTTTGATGAAATAGCCTAAAAAACCATATTGAATATTTTGGAATTATTGTTTTTGGTCAGTTTTCTGTGACTTTTGCCTTCATATTCCTTTGATAGCTCAAACTTTTTGACCCATTAGAGCAAGTGACTATAAATAGCTCACAATTACAGTTGATATTAGCCCACTATATTGATTGTAAGGTAATAAACTTGCTTAAAGCAGGTATCTATCTATAGGACATCTTGTTGGCCAGAGAGTTAATCCAGCAATGGCACAGTGCCCAATCTTTTCCAGTGCATTCTGTGTCTACTGAAGTAAATGTTGACATGTTCCTTGGGTTTTCCTTTTTCTTTAAAAAAAAAAAAGTGACACATAACAGTCCCTTTCCCCCATCTCTATTGTTATTTACTATGTTTAGTCTATTGTTTTGCCAGAAAACCTTTTGAGAGAATCTTTAAATATGAGATGATTCCATTATCTTGTCAGAGGATGCTAAATAAACTAATGTTAGACAGGATGAATTGGCTTTTGAACACTAGGACATTTTATCTTATAATTAGAAAACATAAAAATAATATGATTTCTTAACTTTAAGTTTCTCTCAAGAAACAATTTTCTGGATACTGAATTATGTTTGGATGTGTAAGCTAAATGTAAAGTTTGGAATTTTAATGTATACATCTCTATGGAATTAAATTTTTTTTGCACAAGTAAAGGAATTTTTGCCTTAAAATTCAGGTGAAATAAGTTGTTATTGTTAAAATTCATCTAGTTAAGTGAAAAGCTAGGTGACAGGTTAAATGAATGAAGGAATATATGAATCAAGACTGATAAAGGACCCTAGTGAAAAAAAGAGCTCAGAAGGGAAGTATATGAGACCACGGAACCTAGAGAAAAATTTGTCTGTGACATCAGAGACCTGGGATTCCTAATAGTGAAGAAGAAATTATAATACACTATCTTTAACAGCATAGTTTAATGAAATGAACCCTACATTAGGAATAAGATGCTAGTCTTATCTCTGTCAGTAGAATTTCAAAGTTCTTATGATCTTAGAGAGCATCCCTTTGGTTACTCTAAAAATCATCTCTGACAAGTGGAAATTTAGCCTGTGAACATCTCTGGTGATTCACTCTTTTATGAGACAGCTCATCCCAGTTTTTGAACAGCATTAATCATTAAGAAATATTGCTTATGTTAAGTCAAAATTTGAATCAAAGTCTTTGTCAGAGTTATATTTCTAGATCCAAACAAAATAAATTCAGTTCCTCCATTTTACATATGAAGAAACTGAGGCCAAGGGAGATCAAGTGTCTTATTTTAGTTTATACTGCTATGAAATTATAAGATAGAAACATAAATAGTTGTAATAGTTGTAAATTTATTCTGTAGATAGTCACATCACATAAAACACTATAATAAAACCAAAGCATGCTTTATTTTAATTAACTAATAAATGCTAATTGATGGATATGTCCTGTGATAGAAAATCAATACGATGACACAAATGATAGCCCTTCAAATACTCAAAGATAGGAGGGAACAGTAATAAGCAAAAACAAGCTTCAGCTTCAGCTTCAGAGAGTGGATCACAAAGTGGGGATTAAGAGAAGAGAAAGAAAGTGTAAAATATGTGATTAGGGTCTTGGTTGGGTAAGGAATAAAAGGGCAAAAGAATGTGATCAGACTATTTTGTTTATAGATTGCTAGTGCTGATTCCATTCTTTTTCTTGAACCATATTTTCTTCTTTATAAAGAAGAAGACAATAAGTAAAAAGAAAGAAATTTGTAAGAGGATATGATGTAAAAAATAACATAGCAATCATAACTTTGGAAATTGATGGAATGATCTTGTCCATAAAATAGAGTACAGTAGCAGAACTGGTTAGAAAGCAAAACTCAGGACCAACATTAGTGGAGAATAATATATTTTCTCTAATCTTCATGACCTCTCGAAACTCTGCAAAATAAGAATTATGTACAAGAGTTAAAACAATTGCAGCTGTATCTACAGGTGAAGACACTAAAACCCCCAAGAAAGCAACAACTTGAAGAACAAAAAAATCGTTACTCAGAAAAAACAAAATGAGACAAAATGGGGAAAAATAAACCCAACTCATAACTTTGAATGTGACTGGATTAAACAAACCAATAAAATGGAAGAGTAATATATTGGATAATAAAAGAAAACCCTACAATCTGCTGCTTGCAAGAAACACCCCTAAAAAACAAAGGCATACAAAGAATAAAAATGATGGGCTAGAACAAAATTTATGAAGTATCAGGTGAATCAAAAAAGCAGGAGTTGCAATTATGCTATCAGACAAAGAAACAAACATTTACAAACTAAAAAGAAACCAACAAAGAAGTTACACTATTCTGAAAGGAACCACATAGAGCAAACCAATATTAATATTTAGTTTATATGCTCCAAAGCCTTAGCATCTATATTCATATATGAATTCTATAAAAGGAAAAATTAATTGAATTTCAAGAAATTGACAGTAATATAATAAATGTAGGAAACTTTATTGTTCCTCTCTCAATTGTCAACAAATCTAGCAGAAAGATAAAAGAAAAATATAGTATTGAACAAATTGCTGGAGAAACTTCAAACAAATGTCAAAAGTCAGAAACAGTAAACACATCCTTAATAGACCCTAATACAAAAACAACAACAACAACAACAACAACAACAACAGCAACCAGCTAAGTGGCATAGTGGAGAGAATGCCAGCTCCAGAGTCAAGAAGACCTGAATTCAAATTTGACCTGACTTAATGGCTGTGTCACCCTAGGCAAATCGCTTAGTCATTATCTCAGTTTCCTCTACTGTAAGGTGGGGACAATAATAGCACCGACTTTCCTGGGATGTTATGAAGATCAAATGAGATAATTATAAAGTATAAAACACAATGCCTTGCACATAGGGAATGCTATTTAAATGTTAGCTATTATTATTATTCTAAATGAGGTAATATTTATAAAGTACTTAGTATAGGGCCTGGCACACAGAGATACTATGTAAATGCTTATTCCTTATTTCATTCAGATCAGTTTAGGGGAGGACAGATTAAACACAGAGATACAGAGACAACAATGAAATCTTGAGTAATGATTGACTCAAAAAACAATCAAAGGAATAATTAATAACTATGTGAAGGAAAAAGATAATGATGAAGCAGTATACCAAAATTTCAGGGATACAGTTCAAATAATTATCAAAAGAAAAATTATATCCCTAAACCATACACTAATAAAATAAAAGGATCATTATGCTTTTCATAATCAATTTTCAATTATCAATTATGCTATTAAAATTAGGTCAACAAACCTACTGAAAATAAATGCCAAATAAGAGATATTAGAAATGAGAGAATTAGATAAACTGGAAATTAAAAATGTTATATAAATTATAAATAAGATTAATAGAAAGTTCTTTGCAAAAGCTAACAAAATGTTAAGAAAACTGATAAATCACTTAGCCAATCTGTTTAAAAAGAGCACAAAAAAATCAAATCAATAAAGTAGCAAATTAACAAGCTGAAATCACAAATGAAACAAGAAGAAAAATTTAAAAATAATTAGAATCTACTATGTACAGTTATAATTACCAAAACTTAGTACACAAAAGAAAGAGAAGAATATCTTCAAAAATGTAACATACCCACATTAATAGAAGACCAAATAGAGATCTTAAATTGTAGAAAAAGAAATTGAAATCACTGTACTTTATAACTGACAAAGGAAAAAAAGCCCAAAATGTTAGTCCTAATAGAGTTACAGAATTCTATCAAACTTTTGTAGAACTATTATTACCAATGCTATGCAAATTATTCTCAAAAGTGAGAAAGCACTACCCCAGATTCCTTTTATGAAACATATATAGCCCTAATACCTCAATCAAGAAAAGATAAAGCAATAAAGGAGAACTTTAGACCAATGTCATTATTGAAGATCAATTAAAAATTTTAAATGAAATTCTGTCACATAAATTACAGAAATTCATGCAAGAAATCATTCAATTTGATCAAGTTGACTTTTAACAGAGATGCAGATAGTTCAATATTAGGGAAAAATCAACATAAGTAATCATATTAAATACAAAGCACCCAAATCCACGTGGTTATTCCAATAGCTATGGGAAACAATAAGAACTCTTTAATAAAATACAACACTCATTTATGCGAAACAAAACAAAACAGAGTCCTTTGTAGCATATACTTATGGGGACCTTTTTAATATTGTAAAAAGCATATATCTAACACCAAATGTAAACATTATAGGCCTTAGGAATATAACAGAAACTTTTCCAATACATACAGGAGTAAAGTAAGGATGCCCAGTCTCTCTACTATTATTTTATATAGTTCTGGAAATCCTATCAATAACAGTAAGACTAGAGAAAAAAAATTTAAGGAATGAAGATAGGCAAAGAGAAGATAAAACATGATGTTTCATGTAAAAAATGTAGGGAATTAGTAAAGATAGCGATCAAGACAATAGCATCAGTAATTTGTAGGCTATAACATATTATCCATAAAATCAACAGTATTTCTATAAAATAAAAACAGCATCCAACAGGCAATAATAGAAAGGGCAATCCTATTCCAAGTAATTAAAATGTACATAAAATATTTGTGGCTCAATCTACCAAAGAACACAAAACACTTGTATAGATTTAATCACAAAGTTTTTCTTAAAGAACTAAATGAAAACTTAAATAGCTGCAGTACTATTCAGTGTTCATGGCTGGGTTGTGCCAATATAATAAAAATCATAGTACTACCAAAGTTAATTTGGCATTTTAATGCTATTCCAATCAAACTATCAAAAGTATTTATTCAGAGAAACAAAAGATGTAAAATTTTAGAATTTTAATGGAAATAGTGATGTTAGCTTCCTTTTTGTTCCAAAAATAAGACACTCTTATCTCTCAGCGCTGGCTGTCCCCCGTACCTGGAATGCTCTCCCTTCTCATATTTTCCTTTTGACTTCTCTGTTTCCTGTAAGCACTAGCTAAAATCCTTTTAAGGGATTTCTTCTATAGGAAGCATTTCCCAATTCCTCTAATTCTGGTACTTTCCCTCTGTTAATTATTTTTTATTTATCTTGTAAATAGCTACTTTGGCCATATTTATTCGCTTGTTGGGTTCCCCATTAGATTGTGAGCTTCTCCAGGGTAAGGACTGATATTTGCTTTTCTTTGTATCCCCAACATTTAGCATAGTGTCTGTCACATAGTAGGTGCTTAATAAATGCTTATTGACTGACTGACCAAAAAAAAAAAACCTAAACATGAAAGGATAATACCATTTCCAGACCTCAAACTATATTATAAAGCATCAATTATTAAAAGTATTTGATTCTGGTTTAAAAAATATAGTAGATCAATGGAACACACTAGATAAGAATCAGAAACAATGGAACTCAATAACCTAGTGTTTCATAAACAAGGAAGCAGAGACATATGATGTCATAGTAGATAAAGCACTGGTTAAGAAGAACTGAATACAAACCCAGACATAGATACTTACTAGCTGTGTGACAATAGACAAGCCACTTAATCTCTGTAGAATGTATTTACCACAGTGCCTAGCACGTAGTAGGTGATATGTAAATCCTTATCCCCCTTCCCTCCCCAGAAAACACAAATCATAAAAAGGTAAAGAACTCCCTATTTTAAGAACTGCAGGGAAAGTAGGCTGGAAGAAGTTAGACTTATACCAACACCTTCTGTCATGTTCCACAATAAATTCTAAATAGATATGTAACCTTAATATTAAAGGCCATACCATAAAAAATTAGATGAGAAGCAGAGCATATACTTTTTTTGCAGCTATCAGATTTATTTTTAACCAAACAACAATTAGAGACAATTACAAAACGCAAAATAGTAACTTTAATTACATTAAACTTGAAAAGCTTCTGCACAGATGAAATTAATGTACCTAGGATAAGAAAGGAAGAGGTTGAAAGGGGAAAAAATCAAATTTCTCAGATAAAGTTTTGGTATCAAAGATCAACTAGTTGTGTGTTGCGTGTTGTGTGTGCTTGTAATAAAAAACATTCTTAATTAGATAAAAGATCAAAAGATATGAACAAACAGTTCTCAAAAGAATTAAGTGTTAAAACTTTAAGAAAGAATGTTCGGAATCACTAATAATAAGAGAAATGCAAATCAGATCAACCCTGAGATTTCACCTTGAAAACTGGCAAAAAGAACAGAAGATGGGATTAGTCAGTGTTGGAGGGGTTAAGGGAAGATAGGTACTTTAGTGCATTATTGGAGGAGATGTGAATCAGTGCAACTATTTTGGAAAGAAATTTGGAATTATGCAAATAAAGAGACTAAAATGTCCCAGAGATTTTAATACAAGGCTTATACTATAAGTAGGTCATTCGTAAGAAGAGTCCCCATATATGATAAAACATTTATAGCTGTTCTTTATGTAATGGCTAAGACTTGGAAGCAAATATATCCCCATTGATTGAGGAATGACTTAACAAATTGTGGATCATATTATGGAATCTCTTGTGCAGAAGGTAACAGTTTTGGTTTCTTGATTTCATTGTCATGGTTAGTGCTCTTTCAGAAGCATTGATGTTCCTAGTTGAGGAGCTAGAATGTAAAATTTCATGCCATTTCCTTTTTTTTCTCCTTATTGAAATGTGCTAGCAGCTTCTGTGGCATATATAAACTTCCCTTGAGTTGAGAAACTTCTAATTTCATTACAAATATTCAGGTAGAACAGAGGACAATGGTGTTTACCATATATCTAACTAGAAAAATTACTGGGAAGTTTCTTGATCATGATATCCTTATGTTATTTTAGGTTAGACTCTAATTTGTAAAGTGTATAACACCTACTTAATATTCTTCCATTGATTTTACTGGAATCTCTATTTCCTTTTATTTAAAGAAAAAAATTGCTGAATTTTGGCCTAACAATACCAGGTACATTCATACCAGTAAAGCTTTTATCAGATTGTGCAAAGCCTTTAGTATTTAAAATTTTTTTTTTCATTTATTTAAGCCTTTAGTATTAGTATTTAAGCATCTTTTCTACTGTCCTACAGCTTATGCTGGTCAAAATAAACTTGATGTATAGATTCATTCATTCAATATTTGTCAAGTGCCTGCTTTGTGTCTTAAGGCACAGTAAGTAATAGGTACCACGGCACAGGCAGGAAGTTTATTTTAAAAAGGCACTATGGGGCAAGAGTATGGGAGTCTCCACCAGAAAGTGATCACATGTTGGCCTAAGGTAGTATGTAAACATTCAATACTGCTAATCTCTTTCTTCTGAGATTAATTTACATTTATACTGTGTATATCCTGTACTCAGAATTTCTTGCATATTGTCTCTCCTATTAGAATATGAGTTCCTCGAGGGTAGGGCAAAAGATGAACAGATGTTTATCTGATTATAAGCTCTATGAGGTCAAGGATATGTGTTCTAAGTGCATGGTAAGAAATTAATAAATATTTGTTGAATTGAATTGTACACAAGTGTACTTCATTATTCCAGAAACTCTCCTTGAAATCATTATGGTGTTCAACTAAGGGAACACTGGCACAGACTAATGTTTCTTGACTGACTGACTGAAATTCCCTTATGATTACAAAGGGATTGAAGCTGCTACACTGTGCCTCAGTGCCCTAGTCCCCAGGAATTAGTTTATAACTCTGCTTTCTATTTCATTTCCAAGATAGGCAAAGAAAAGTCCGTTTGGTATTTAAGGACTCACAACCAGCAGGGAAAGACAGATTCTGGGGGACAGATAAATTAAAAAAAATTAGGGAGGGGAAAGGGTCATGATTGTGAAGGTTTTTTTTTTGTGGCCTAGACTTTATTCAGTTTATGGCATCTTTCCTTAGTCATTAATTGAGACCTTATTGGCTTAAAAAAATCAAATAAAAATAAGTAGGGCTATTATTACTTTCACATGGTGTATACCAAACTGATTCAGATTGGCAGTAAATAAAGAGAACAGAAAAAGAAATGGAATTTCATAACTAGAACTTGCTCTAGGGTGTTACAATTTTTTAAAACAACTGTACAAAATCAGAAATTTTTGCTCCACATTGTCTCAAAAGCCCAATGTTTTCCCTAAAGACAGAATAATTTCCCAGAAAAATTAACACCATAAAAATTTTGAGGATTTCTTATATATGTATTTTGTAGGAGAGGTCTTTTTGTGTTTATGTGTATGCAGTCTTTCTTTTTAAAATACCACATATGAAAAAAACCACAACTGCTCAACTTGCATGGTTGTCTCTAGCATAGGATGGTTGTTGTGTTGTTACGCTTTTTGGTGTTTGTGTACTTGTATACTTACTACATTTCTTTCTCAAAAAATACCTTTGTCTCATTTTACAGTTGTCTTTAGATTGTAACTTCCCCTTAAAGATAGTGTGTCTTTCCTATATTCTGAGTAACTCCTTTAACATCATGCCAGTACACTGTATTTGTTCTGGATTGTGGTGGTACTTTAAAAATAAGTATTTCTTTTTATATACTGTCTTTTGTAAGACTTGACTTTCCTTTTACGATGTTTTAAGATTTTCTTTTTTATATAGCCCTGTAACTAGTGTTGGATGAAATTCCCTAAGTAAAAATTTTCCAAATTTAGTGTTGGACTATATTCCCCAAGTAAAATTTTCTTTATGACATTACAGTGTAGATTATTTTTAGTTTGAGCCAGCTAATGGATGGGGCCTTTTAGGATGTTGCTTGTGCCTTTTAAAATTTTTATATCACTATAGCATGGATCCCATGAGTTTGGAATTCCTTACTGCCCCAGGTTCAGTGAGTTGCTTTGGATAATTATAGTTATGTAAATATGGCTCAAGTCCCAACCCAGAACATTTTGTACCAATGCACCAGACAGGAACTATAAATCAGATGGCTAAGTTTTTTAATAATGACAAAAATGAAAATTAATAGCAAAGGAAAAATCAAATAGTGGAGTGATTCTTAGCTATTCTCTCCTATACACAAAGGGATACAATTTCTCATTGATTCTGATGCTTATGGGAAAAGAAAAATTCCCCAGACAGCTCATGCATCATGTATAACACCTCTTGGGGCTACATTTCAAAGTAACCGGCTGTGCCCCACTTTGGCTCCATTCTGTCTATGGACAGAAATCTTTCTACACAAAGCTCTTGCTGCCACCTGCTGGAGCTATCAACTACTACCAGAGTGGCTTCTTCCTAAAGGAAGTTTTATGGTTGGTTTGCAGGACTATTTAGTCACTAGACATGGGGTTAATCTATACAATTTTAGTTCTTTTGTTGGTAAGGTCAACAGTAACACTTGTTTGGTGCACAAAAGAGGACTCTGGCTGCCCACGGAATCTTCCATATGGAACAGTAATTGCTGCTACTGGGGAAGGCTGAGGCTGGTGGGGCACTGGAGTTCAGGAGTTCTGAGCTGGAGTAGAACTAAAGTTGATGGTGTTGTCCACCCCAAGTCCTGCACCAATATAATGAGAAAAGAGAAGGAAAGAAAGCCGTGCTCCTTGTTAGTCATAGACAATCAGTCCACAAGCATTTGTTAAGTACCTACTGATGTGCCAAGCACTGTGCTAAACACTAAAGGGTCAAAAGATCACACATTTACAGCTGGAAGGGAACTTAAAGTAGATGTAGTCCAACCTCCTCATTTCATAGATGAAGAACTTGGGTTCAAAGAGATTACATAACTTTCCTATTGATACAGCTGAGCTAGGATATGAATCTTGGTTCTCTTATTTGAAATCCCAGTTCTCTGATTTCAAATTCAAGTGCTGTTTTCACTGTCCTAATTCACTGTTTCTATTCTCCAAACCCTCCATAGGTTGGGGTGAATAAATTATTTTTTATATCTCAGTATGCCCCTGAGAAACAGCACCAAGCCAAGAAAATTACCTTTAAACTTCAACAAGACACAGTCATTTATCAACAGCAGAAAGCAGAAGAAAGAGCTGGTAACCTTTTGCCTTGCATTTGTCTTGCTTCAGCCCAGGTTCCTATCTCCCCCATCTCCCCTTCCCCCAATCATGGTATTTAAAAATGAGACAAAGTAGGCATTTTGAGGTCCCTGGGAAAGGATCATAATATCATAGGATTTAAAGATGGAAAAAAAACCCTTAGAGATCACCTAATCAAATCTCATTTTATAGATAAGAAAAGGCAGTAAGATTTTTTTGGCACATATTAAGCACCACTTGATGCAGAATAAATCCTTGCTGATTGATTGCTTGGAATTCTTGAGAAAGTCAAACTCGAGACATGTCGAGATGGTAATCCTTAGTATAGTTGGGAAAGCCTGTGCTTTGAGGAGAAAATGAGCCACTTGAAAATGGATGTCTGGACTTTTGGTTAAGATGGCCACATGAAAGGTCCCACAAGGAGCCCAATTCTCCAATTTTTATTGGTAGAAAGATTCTTCATCACATTAAATATAGACCAAGAAATCCAGAAAAGCACCAGTGAACTCCTTTGTCTAGCCCAGAATGGCATGAGAAGAAAACCAGAAGTTGCAGATCCTGGAAGAGAGATGTTATCAGAAAATATATGTGTAGGCAAAATAGATGAGAAGCCTATAGTAGCACCCTGAACAGGAAACTTTTGACAGTATCCTGACTGGGAAGACCCAATGGGGGACAAATGCCACAGAATCTTAATGGAGGAAGTCCTAATAAGGACAGAAATTACTAAATGCCCTGATGGAGAAAGGTCCACAGTGGGGCAAAAAACCATCCAGAGCTTTTATTAAGAAAGCCCCAGTAGGAACAATTGGTCACCTGGGACCCTGACTGGGGAAGCTAAAGAGGGTTGGGAAGGTTAATGTCCTTACTAGGGAAATCACACACGGGACAGAAAACCAATCTTCCTCAATTAGGGAAGTCCTGAGGTAAGGGGAATAGAAAACTACCCAGAGCCATAATTCTGGAAGTTCTAGGGGGTGAGTGGGCAGCAAACTACCCAGAACTTTGGAAAAAAAGAGCCCTTGCCCCACAAGAGTGATAGACACAGCAAAGACACAATTGGAAAAGCCCAAGTTGGGAGCAGAAGATCATGGAAATACTTATACTGGAGTGGAGGGAAGAGAAGACCATTCAGCACCTTGATTGGGAAGTCCAGGGGCTTTGAAAAGACATGGTATTGCCATAATTGGAAACAGGTAATCTCAGAGCTATGATTGGAGACTGAAGTTTGCTATGCTCTGAGCTCAGACACATCATGAGAAATAAAAACCAGTAGCAGGAACAAAACAAGGTTAGGATCAAATAGAGCCTGCCCAGCCCAACAAAGAGTGCAGAAGGGGGCAGAGTCTAGCCCTGGTACAAGTCCCAAATTAGCAATTAAGACTGGATGTGTGAGTAAACAGAAGATATGCTGAATACCACAAAGAAATATCATAGATCAAGAGTTGCCCAAGAAGAAAATGCACAAGAAGAGATTAACCCCACAGCAGAGAAATGACTTGGGATAAGGGATACAAGAGAACTTGGAAGAAGAGTTTAAAAATGAAATAAGAGCTCTGGAGGAAAAAAAATTGAGAGTCAAGTCATATTAAGCATCCACTACGTATCAGGCACTGTGCTAAGTGCTGAGGATACACAGAAAAACAAAAACAGTGCCAACCTTCAAGGAGCTTACAGTCTAATGGGGAAGAAAACATGCAGACTATGTGCAAACAAGATTTATACATATATACACACATACATATATGTACACACAAATATATATATATATATATACTTATCAATACATTTATACACTCACATACAGGATAAATTAGAGATAATTATAAAGAGAACACTAGGGAAGGTGTCTTTCAAAATGGGGGATTTTAGCTGAAACTTGAAGGTAAGCCAGGTGGTAGAGATGAGGAGGAAGAGAATCCCAAACATCGGTGAGGAACAGCCAGTGAAAATGCACGAAAAATGGAGTATTTTGTAGGGAGAACAGCAAAGAGGCCAGTGTCATTGGATCACAGAGAATGTAAGGGGAGCTAGGTTTAAGAAGACTGGAAAAGTAAAGAAGGATAAATAATTCTATAAAGAAGATGGAAAACCTAATCCAAGTACTAGCCTCCTGAAAATTAGAGAACAAAGAGAATTCAATGACTCCATAATACAAATGTTAGAACTAAATCAAAAGATTAAAAAATGAAAGCATATGTAAGATATCTATTATAAAAAAACTAATCTAAAAAAAGAAACAATCTAAAATACACATACACACATACACACACACACACACACACACACACCCTTTGATAAAAAACAAAAAGGAAAAAGGTGCAGACAGAGAAAGGGGAAAGAATTGTTAAGGGCCAGCCTGAGGCTTGGATACTGTTAATTCAGGTCTAATTTTGGAATGAAATGGGGTATTCCTAAGTCATTGAACAGTTAACAAAAGAAGGATTACTTAGTGTTAACACAGCAAGAATATGCAAAAAAACACAATGTTATTAATGTCTATAGACCCTCCTCTTCTACCTGCACCTCTCTCCATGTGGAAATGTGTCTATTTTACATGGATTTTAGATATACATCAAGTCAGAGGGGCCCCAACTCCTCAAAAGAAAGAGAAATTCCATTCAAAATAACTGAATAATGTATAAAATATTTGGGATGGCAATTATATAAATAAAACTAAATAATATTTAAATAAATATAGACCTGAATAATTGGATCATACTAGCAAGCTTCCCACCAATAAGCATGGATAACAACAACAACTAACATATTTATAGCACTTTAAGGTTTGCTAAGCACTTTATAAATATATACTTACAGGTAGTAGGTGCTATTATTATCTCCATTTTATAGATGAGAGACATAGAGGTTAAATGCTTAGGATTACACAGCTAGTGTCTCAGGCAGGATTGGAACTCAGGTCTTTCTGACTCCAGGTCCAGCAAGCACTTTATCCACAGTTATCATATACAATCCTCTCCTTGAACATGTGTCCAAAGCCCATCACTGGTAATAGAACAAAGAGAATTCACGTAGAAGGAAGACAGAGAACAGATTACCAATTGTCAAAGAGTTAGGGTTATTCTAGGTCTCCATTTTTGCTAAAACAATTTAGTCTCAGTGTTACCACATTGAAAAACCCCAGTAGACTGTGACAGCTGGAAAGTTTAAGATGATAAGTATCAAGGACACATCTCCTGGTTTAAAGAGTACCTACCACCATGTTTGTGAGGTCAACTTTCCTGATGTTCCCCTAAAAGGCAGGACAGCCCTCTTGGCAAATGTAGGCCCCTCTGAGAATGTGACCATTGCCTCTTGTAACAATGTAAGATCCTAAACTAATTGTGAGCACCCTGAGAGCAGAGATTTGCTTGTTTTCTATTTGTTTCTCTAGCAGTGATTTTATAGTGCTTTGCACATAGCAAGCACTTAATGAATGCCTTTTCATTCATTTGTTCAGTTAACAGAACATAATCATAAAATAGTAGGTGATATGGAATTTTTCTACAATTTCATAATGTGTGAATAAACATTTCATCAGTCCCAGAAGATTATCAGGCTTTGGTCATAGGATGAAAAGCACCTGACTCTACAAAGGAAAAATCTTGTCATTAGCTGAAAGAATAAGTCATGAACCAGGCACTCTATAAAAACAGCAAGTGAGTCCAGGGTTAGAAGATTAGTTCAGGAGTGTGTTGTTTAGGGGTGAGCTTGAAAAATTCTAGAACAACTAACTCTCTGAGAAGAAAACACTGGGTGGGTGGGTGGGGATTGGAGGGGGAAAGAGAGGGCACTCTCTCTTTCTTCTCTTCCATCATCCATTGAATCTCCTCCAGAGCTCTTTGACCAGTAGAAAATAATGCATATAGCTGGGAGTGGAGAGGTAAACCAAGGAGAGACACAGATGTAGAGAGATACCTTTCCTCACTTTAGGGAAAACACAACTTTAAGGAGTGTGACCTCTTGCAGCAGAGACAAATGCTGGTGATATATTGTGAAGGAAACAGAAAGAGTCCAATTGGGCAGCCAATTGAGCATGAGGACTCTACAAAGGGAGAAAGGACTTCTAGTGCCAAGAATTGTGTTACCTCTTTGCCACAAGTGCCTCATTACCATCGTGTTTTTTCCCAAGGACACTGCTTGTTTGTGGGAGAGCATACCCCAGGATTTTGGTGAGAGATGATGGTGTTTGTAGCAACTGTTCTTATTATACCAGCTCAGTAAATGCCTTTGCTTTAACACAAATCAAAACAAAACAAAACCTTTAAGTAAAAGCTAAATAAGTTTACTGACTGATTCAAAGGGAAGCACACACCCTTGGGGACTCAGGAGCTACAGTGGTAGGAGTAAAACCCCACGGGGTTACACCTAGACTCCCATGGTTGTATTTACATTTCTGGAGACTCAGCATCTGAAAGTAAATTGGGGATTAAACACAGAGGGGATGTTAGAGAAGAATACAAGGAGGCATGGAAAGACTGAGATGAATTGAAGTAAAGTGAAAGAAGTAGAACCACATAGAGTATATACAATGACTATAAATATATGCTGCATAATTATAATGTTCAAATTTGGTCCTGAAGATGAGATATCCCTCCTTCCTTCTTTCTTTTGGAGGAATTATAGATGTGGAGCACTGCACACACTTGTACTCTCTTTTCTTAGTGCTATCTTTTATTTATTCTTTATTATAAAAAAGGATAATTCTCTGGTTAAGGGACTAGAAAAGGATACACTAACATCTATAACATATACATATATTATATATAAATGCAGGTGATATGAAAATGAACTATATCAATAAAAGTTTAAAAAGTCACCTTTACCTTAATGGAACATATTAGGCATTATTTAAAAATATATATACACATACACACATATATACACATGTGTGTATACATGTATATATATGTATACACACATATATATGCTAAGTAACACACTATTGCTGGCCACTTATCACTTAAAGTTCAATAAGTTTAAGAATTCACCTTTTGGTAAAATAAAAATGCATAACATCCTGAAGTTTGAAACTTCCTTTAAGTACTTTTCCAGGAGAAAACCAGAAAACTACTGTATAGAGAAAATGCTACCATATGTAATCTGTTAGAATAAAGATGTTTTTTGGAGGTTTTTGTTTGTTTGCTTTGGTAGCATTTGCCAAATGAAAATTTCATGGTGAAATAATTTTCATTTTTCTAATACTTGAGTCTAAAATCCCATGAATATTTTTGCAGTGTATTGCATATTTCTTCTTGCATCTTGGTTCCCTAATATATATCATATTCTCTCTGTAGTTTGTTTTGTTATTTTAGTCATTCATCTAAATTTCAACTAAAAACCTTCACTTGGTCTTTCCTATATCTCTTCTATCCTCTGTAGCTAAAATCAAAAAGCCAGTGTGTCATAGGTGCCTTCACTATCTCTCCTCTCACTCTCCCCTTAAGCCCTTACAATCTAGCTTATGACCTTATCATTTCACTGAAACTGCTCTCTCCAAAGTTACCAGTGATCTCTTAGTTGCCGAATCTAATGATCTTATCTTAAGCCTCATTCTCCTGGATCTGTCTGCAGCCTTTGACACTACTGATCACTCTCTCCTCCTTGGTACTCTCTTTTCTCCATGTTTTGGGGATGCCATTCTTTTCTGGTTTTCCTTCTACTTATCTGACTGTGCTTCTGTCTCCTCATCCAGATAACACCCTCTAACAGTAGGTATCCCTCATGTTCTATCCTGAGCATTCTCTTCTTCCTCTATACAACTTCACTTGGTGATCTCATCAACTGCTATGGATTTAATTACCATCTCTATGCTGATGATTCTCAAATCTATCTATCTTGCTCCAACCACTCTCCTGACTTCCAATCTCACACCTTCAACTGCATTTCAGACTAGATATTCGGTAGACATCTCAAACTGAACATATCCAAGGAGTAGCTCATTATATTCTCCCTATTTCCCCATACCTCTCCCCAGTTTTCCTGTTATGTAAATGGCAACATCATCTTCCCAAACCCTTAGGTGTCATTCTTAACTCCTCACTAGCTCTCATCTCCCAAATCCAATTTGTTGCCAAGACTTGTTGATTTTGGGGCAGCTAGGTGACGCAGTGCATAGAGCACTGGCCTTGGAGTTAGGAGGACCTGAGTTCAAATCCCGTCTTAGACACATAACACTCACTAGCTGTGTGACTCTGGGCAACTCACTTAATCCCAATTGCCACTCACACATTCAAAAGACTTGCTGATTTCATCTCTATAACATCTTTTGAATATGGCCCCTTTTCTCCTCTCACACTGCCACTTCTTTGGTGTAGGCTCTCATCAACTTATGCCTGAACTATTACAAAAGCCTGTTGGTGGATCTGCCTGCCTCTAGTCTCTCTTTACTCCAATCCAACCTGCATTCAATTACAAAAGTGATTTTCTCAAAGTGTAGCCATGATCATATTACCCCCTGTATAATAAACTCTATATTGACTTCAGGATCAAATAAAAAAAAATCCTCTTTTTTTGCAGTCAAAGCCTTTCATAACTAGCCTCCTCCTACGTAACAAATCTTCTTACACTTGACTTCTAACAATGTACCCTTCAATCTAGTAACACTGAACTCCTGGCTGTTCCAGGAATAAGATACTACATCTCTGGGCTCCAGACGTTTTCTCTAGCTAACCCCCCTGTCTGAAGTGTTCTCCCTCCTCATCTCTGCCTGGTTTCCTTTGAGTCCCAATTAAAATTCCATCTTCTACAGGAAGACTTTTTAATGCCTCTTAATTCTAGTGCCTTACCTCTGTTAATTATTTTCTATTTATCCTGTATATAGCTAGTTTGTACATATTTGCTTGTTTCTCCCTATTAGTTTGTAAACTCCTTGAGGGCAGGGACTGTTTTTTTTTGCCTCTTTTTGTATCTCCAGTGTTTAGCACAGTGCCTGACACATAGTAGATGCTTAAAAATATTTATTGATTGAAAAAATATTCATCGATTGAAAAACTTCTATTGCATAAGTATCAGAAATTTTAATTTCATGAGGAGCACACAAAGGAATAAATGAGTATGTAGAACATAAATCAAAAATAAAAGCTCATAATAGACAAAAAGGAAAGAGAATTAATAAATAGAACAATGAAGAGAAGCCATTCTTAGAAAAAAGATGCATAACACCCCCCTAATAAAACCTAACAAAAGAAGTTGGGTAAGAGGGGGAATTTTGAACTAATCACTTAACAGAGAGGGACAATAACAGGGAAAAAGTGAGAAAAATTAGATACCAGAAAGGAAGGAAGAGAGGGAAGGAGGAATGAAGGGATAAATAAATTAAGGAAGGAAGGCCAACAAATTAAACTCCAAAAATAGGAAAGAGATTGAAAAACAGAAGGTCTTTTTTGTTTTACTCACAAGGAATAAGCCTGAAGAGATAGCCTATGGAAATAGAATTGCATAAAAGTAGGTTAAATGAAAGTAATTATAGGAAAAAATTACTGACTTAAAAGAGAAAGGACAGCAACAACAACAAAATCCCAATTTTTAAAAAGAGATATAGAAATGGAGGAAAACATAAATTTAACTTTCATAATTTTGAATGTGAATGGTTCCCCATTTGATTAGTAGATACAAATAGTCAATTTTTAGAGAAAGAAGTCTAAGATATCAAAAGCTATATGCTCCAATTCACTACTAATTAGAGAAATTAAAAGTAAAACAAGTCTGAGGTATGTGAAACCTATGACTCCCCTCTCACAAAAGCCTAAACTATGGGAATGGAGAGTAGAGTAATGGGTACAGCACAATATGTTGTCCTGTCAGCTGATTCCACAACTTAATTAAATTAATGTAACTTCAAGGCATGTGCTACCATTCCTCATGCTTAGCAAAATAACTCCTTTCTTAATATCAATTAATAATCATACCCACTGATTACACCCTCTAAGCATGTTTCATAAAGATAAGCTTAGGTGGCCCCAAGGTACTGCCTGAGCTCACACTGTGTGTGTACCCCAGATAAAGCTCAACCCCGTGCCTTACACATACACCATTTTGTCCACTGGTTCATCAGCCTTAGCCAGAGCAGACCAGCCAACTTGGTTAGCTGATTTGCTAACAGTGTGGGGGAGCCCACCTGACTCTGCCCAAGGGGAGCCACAATCTAGTAGCCTTAATGGGGCAATCCTGTACTCCTGTTAGCCTGGACAGCTCCTGGCAGAGAGCTCTCATCAGTCTTGCCCAATACCATCCCTGACCGTAGGCATTTACACCTGCCTTTACAATAAACATCATGTATTGTGCATCAGGCACATCAAGTCTTAACAGGCACCACCTCACACTCATCAAGCTGGTTAAGCTGACAAAAAAAGGAAATGATAAATGCTGGTGGGGCTGTGGGAAAACTGATATTTTAATGCAGTGTTGGTGGTCCAACCATTCTGAAAGGCAAATTTGGACCTAAGCTCAAAAAGCTATTACATTGTGCACTCTTTGACCCAGCAATTGTGCTACTAGGTCTCTACCCCAAAGAGGCCAAAGAAAGAGGAAAAGAATGCAACTGTACAAAAATATTCAGAGCAGTTCTTTTGGTGATGATAAAGAATCAGAAACTGAGTGGATGCTCGTTACTTGGGGAATGAATGAAAAAATTATGGTATGTGATGATAATAGCACCTAGCCTGGCCCCCAGGTTTGTCTGCAAACCTTAAAACACTATTGTTGTTATTGTTTCTATTATATGATCAGACCAAATGCTTTTGAATGATCATAGATTGCTTCCAGCACACTATGCAATGCTTTGAGGCTTGACACAACTGGCATAATGACATCTGCAAACAAGAGCATGTGGAGGACCTCACCATCTGTGGGAAGCCATCTTCATCTTGTATTCTGCCCTGTATCACCTCTGTTACAGCAGTGAATGCCTTTGGTGAACATACCTATTCCTATTTTTTCATACCTTGCTTGATGTTTATGATTAGGAAGTCATTAAATGGGTCTTTTCCTGGTATGTCTTTTAAGAAATTTTGAAATATTTTAATGTAAAGAAGATACTATAGAGAGTAGAATAAAGGTAAACTGTATAATGCTCCTTGTAAGATGCTTCGTTCTTCTGACCAATTTTTGTTAAAGGTACAAGGTTAAGTGGAATAACAGATAGAGGGCCAGCTTGGGAGTCAGGAAAACCTGGGCTTAATTTCATATGTTAGCCATGTCATCCTGGTCATCACTTAACCTCTCAGTGCCTCCAAGTAGGCCCATAAAACTGTAATTTACAGAGGAGCTGCCCACCTGCTTTTGTATTGGCAGAAGGGAATTTTCTACTGTAATGTAATTACAGATTGGGAACTTGCTCTAGTATGTCATACACAGACAAATAGACAGATATAGTCATAAACTTCAAATGAAGCATAAAATGGAAATGTACATATGTACATACATAGCCATATATTTTCATATATGTACCGCATGTGTATATAATGTACATTTTTATTGTTGGGTTGTTTCAGTTGCATCCAATTCTTTGTGACCCCATTTGGGGTTTTCTTGAGAAAGATACTAGAGTGGTTTGCCATTTCCCTCTTCAGCATTTTACACACACACACACACACACACACACACACACATTATATATAGGAAGGTGTTCTCAGCCTGTGGTTTTGAGTGTAGCAAACTCCCTCCACTGATAAAGAAGCATAGTGTCAATTCCTCTGCAATTTACAGTCTTAGAGAGCTGCCTAGGGGTATGGAGAGATTGAATGACTCGCCCAGGTTGATACAGCTTGGCATTGAAACCAGATCATGCTGATTACAGTCCAGCCCTCTGTCCATTATTCCACATTGTTTTTCATATAATAATAATAGTCATATGCATATGTGTATATGTATGTGTGTATATATATACATATACACACATACACATACATATATATGTACACAAACAGAAAGAGAGGCAGGTAGGGAGAACTATAAGGCTGAAAACAATATTCCCTAAACATCTTTTGTGGTTTAGTTTCCCTAGTGTTCCCAAAATGAGGAAACACACTGTGTATAAACACAATGGAACTTAAAATATAAAAATTCAACTTGATTCTCTGGTCTATACATTTGATTCCCTATTGCCTTAACTATTTCAGCAAGTCCCCTTTCTATGGGTTGACATAAATAGTAGATTTCATCTCCTCATTACATTAGATTCAAAGAGGTTCAGTATTTACTTCCAGTGTAGACAGATTTGTGGGTTCAGATTAATTGTCCTTCAGTGTTAAAGAGTACGTGAAACATGAAGAAAGTGAGATATGGCATTTCAAAATTACAAATATCAATCCCAATAATATAAGAATACTTAGAAAAATCTCAGCTAAATGATGGTCCATGACCAGGATAAAAAGAAAACTTCAAAACTATTGTGACCTGTGCAAAGAGATCTTTGGCACAATGCCATTTTCCCCAATACATATTAACATTTCCATTTAAATTCAAGGTCAAAATAAGTTAAGTGAGAAGGGAATGAGGAACAGGAGTAAAATACTCCATGAAAATTTTTAAGCTGATTAAAAATTTACAGAGAAAAGAATCTATTCCAAGTGCGGTAATGATGTACAATACATCTATCGCTTAAAGGGAACCCAGGACTCAGCATTAAAATCTGCTTTCCATGAAATCTGATTACCCCCTTATCGGTGTGGCACCCATTAAGGCTCTGATAGAGTAACCAATCAGTTGTTCTGTCAGCCTTAATTTCCTTAAGGAAAAACCTCAAGTATTCAACTCACCCAACAGGATAATGTACAGATGTAATTAAAGCTTTATCAAACTAAATTGATGTCACTTCCCACTAAGGAATTAAGGTGACTTAATGACCATAACTGACTTTATACAGCAATTGTTCCTCACAACAAACATGGGAAGGAAATCCTACAAGTATTATAAACTCCTTGAGGGTAAGGACCATTTCATTTTAGTCTTTTTATCCTCAGCACCAAGGACAGTGCAGACACTTAGTCCTCAATAAACACTTGTTCATTGATTACTTTTTCTCATTTTGCCAATGAGGAAACTGGGTTAAAAAAACTTCAATAACTTGCCATTGGCCACACAGCTAGTAAGTTCTAGGGGCAGGCTTTGAATATAGGCCCTTGTTTATTCCAAATCCAGCACTCTTTTTGTTAGACTGTGCTGTCCATGTTCATATTAACTGGCATATTGACCAGAATGCAAGATGTCAAGCTTCCCTCCTACTGCATAATCATTAGAGAGAGATAACCTTTTGGACCCAAAAGAATGCTGAGGGTGAGCACTAACAGAAAGGGCTAGGATCTTCTCTTCCCAGACTTGTGCACTTTTCATTATGAACACATAAATCACTCACTGCATCATTTCCCATAAATTGCTTTAGAGAAGACAATTAAAAACTTCTCATTCTGAATTAATTTGGAAACTGTCATCTCATCCTTCTTACTGTGCCCCTTGTGGTATTTGTGGATGTTTTAGAAAGATGAGTATAAAGCAAGGAATTATGGCTAGAAAAATGTTCTTTAAAATTATATTGGTTATTTACCTATATTACTTGAACAGGTTCAGCTGTAAGGGGTAAGAGGGAGATAGTTCTTTTTCTTTTCTCTTATATTTTCCATTTAGAATAATCGCTCCAGTAATTTTCTTAATTTTATTTGGAACTTGGAGCAAGGCAGGCAGATGCTTATCCTTGGAAATAAAAGCACAGTTGTTATTGGGCATAGAATTTGCAGTAAGCAAACATAACATGATAAGAATGAGAAGCAGGCTCTAGGTCTGGGGTTCTCAAACTTTGGTCTCAAAAAACATTTTTTGGTTTTTCCCTTTACACTAAAAAATTGTTGAGGATTCCCACAAATATATTTTGTTTGTGTAGGTTATATCTGTTGATGTTTACTGTATTAGAATGATCTAGAAGAGTCGCTGAATGGATCTTAGGAACTCCCAGGGTTCCCAAACTGCACTTTGAGAACCATGGTTCTAGGTGATAATATACTAAATAGAACTCTTAAAAAATGGTGTCTTATTTGTAACTTTACTGTTGGTTTGCCTTCTGGTTTACTTAATCTTTAGTGAAGTTTCAGTCTTATCTGTGTAATGCTTAGGAGAAGAGGATCCTCTTATATAATAGAATGAAATAGTAGGATCATGTGAAATTTTTATCTCAAATATCACATTCTTAAGAATCTTCTCCTTTATATGATTGAATCTGCATATTTCTAAGCATGGAATGGTGACTATGAACTAGAATGCATTGTTTTTCACTGGGATATGGAATTATTATAAGGAGAATATCTTTCTGTTGTTCAGTTTTTTGACTCTTCATGACCCCATTTGGAGTTTTCTTGGTAAAGATACTGGAATGATTTGCCATTTCCTTCTCCAGTTCATTTTACAGATGAGGAAACTGAGGCAAAGACCATTAAGTGACTTGCCCAGGGTCACACAGCTTGAAGTGTCTACATTTGAACTCAGGAAGTAGTCTTCCTGACTCCAGGCCAACAACTCTATCTGCTGCACCACTTAGATGCTCTAGAAGGAGAATATCTACTAAAGCCAAAATAAAAAAGAAAAGTTGTCCTATCGTTCCACTACAACATCCCCTACCCCAACAACTATCTAGAAAAGAATAGAGAAGAGAAGGGAAGAATGAAGATGAAAATGGTCACAAAACCTCACTCTATCCATGCCTGAAGTAAAATTTGATTGGAAAAATTTAAGATTGAATCCTCAGTGAGCCATGGAAATCAGCCCTTCCAAGATTCAAGTTTCTTTCATGATACTTTCTTTTTCTTTCTCTTCCTCTCTTCCTTTTTTATTTCCCCTTTCCTCTCTCCAATTTCAACAAAACTTCCTCAGGGCTGAGGGTTCAAGTCTGAATAAGGCCAAAGAAAGAGGTGACATGGAAAGGACAAGGAAGGTCTTAATTCTAGAGCCTTCCTTCTGTTAATTATTTCCTATTTCTCCTGCACATAACTTGTTTGTATATATTTGTTTGCATGTAGTCTCTCTCATTAGAGTGTGAGCTCCTTGAGGGCAGAGACTGTCTTTTGCCTTTTTTAGTATCCTCAGAGATTAGCACCATTCCTAGTGCATAATAGGCACTTAATACATGTTTATTGAGTTATTGATTGAATGTGGAGTCATAGGACTTGGTTTAAGTGCCAGTAGGGCAACTTACTGCCCATGTGACTTTCAGTAAATCACTTAACCTCTGATTGGTTAATTTTCTTATCTGTAAAATGAGAATGTTAGAACAAATGATTTTTAAGGTCTCTTACTGCTTTCAATTTATGATCCCCAGGATCTATTTACAAAAAGTCAGGCAGAACTGAACTCCCTTGTTCTCATTACACACACGGGCCTAGGGGAAACAAATAGTTCTGCCTCCCTGGGATGGAATTTATAAGAACAACTAAACAATCCCATGTCCTAGAAAGAATAGCAGCCACTTCTCAAAAGATCTTTTACTTTCCTGCTTCTTCTCCCTACTTTTTAAGGCTAGATATTCACATGTAGATTACCTTGACAATGGAGAGCTAAAATAATAATTTTGACATCCTTTTTTCCTACAAATGTGAAAAAGAACAATATTCAATGCAAAGGGGATATTTGAGACCCTCACTGTTCAGTTGATATAACAAAGCAGCAGCCACCTTCAGAACCTTCAGCTCACAAATACAAGTGCCAAGTTGGGGCCTCTGGGGATATGACCCACTCCATAATTACTGTTTGACAATAGGAACTCTGCATCCAAAAAAGAAAGCAAATCTAGAACATTATGCCTATTATTGCTATTTTATTCTGAATGGATAGTTATAGCAAAAGAAGAATAATTAGTATTTTATTACTGTTAAATAGCATGGCAATAAAACACACAATTAAAGTATATGTTGTATGTGTTTAATTAAATCTACAAAAATAGTTTCAAATCAATTTGGGAATTATGTTTTCATCCTTTCATAATTCAATAAAAACATATAACATCTTAATTTATCCTAATGCTTTTACTGATCTAATTTTCTAGCACTTACATTGAGTTTTTTAGATTTGCCACATTAATCACTCTGTGGTAAAACTGGAGTTGGAGAAGCAGAAATTATAAAATATTCTGCTGTCAAGTTTCTTACTGTACAGGTTTCTTTGGTGCAGCCAGAGAGAAAAAGCAACTTGATTAACGTTGGTTCAAAACCACTCCTACAGGGTTGAGGTATATAAATGAGTTTCAGGGATCATCTCCAAATGAAACCTTAACCTAGCATGATAGCCATAACTGCTTCCTTGGCAAAACCTAACTACAACTGTACAAAGTTGCAGAGGCCACTTGGTATATTTCATGCATCCTGTTTTGCTAGATTCTAGCCAGGACCACCCAACCATGGCAGCCTTCCACTCATCTTCTTATCTGCCAGGTTAAAAGTCAATATTTTTGAATTATAGAAATAATTTATACATGCTAATAGGAAAGAACAAGCAATATCAGTTTTGCTATTTCCATGTAATAATTACAATATAGAAAAACCACTGTAATCCACTCTAGCATTCACTGGAATAAATATCAGAAGCAGCATCAAAGCAAAGCTTAATTGCTACCTTTGCCTATGTGAGCTTTGCATCTATAGCTTTAGGAATATTGCCATTTTTTTGTCACACCTTGATTTTGAGATGGATTTTCCAAGAAATCAGGTGACTCTAAAGAAGACAACCAAATGGAAGAGGAACAGATGCACTAGTATAAGTGGACCTCTACCAAACCTGTTTATGGAACTCTTGATGTGGAAAGACCCTCCTCTGATATAGACAATTCATCTGAAGCTTTTAGTCTTACAGAGTTGTCTGGGACACTAGGAGGCTAAGTGTCTCACCCATGTTGACACAACTAGTAAAAATCAGAGGATGGAGGTACTTGAACTCAAGTCTTGTGACTCCAAGGCCGGTATTCTCTCTACTATGCCCATCATGCTTACTCAGTGCTATATCTAGAGAAAGAGAAAAGCAGGCAATATTGGAAGTAACAATTTGACAATATTTATATCACATAAGAGGAAAAGTTGGTTTCTATCTGGAAATGTGAATGGTGTAATCAGCAAATCCATATCATTCAGGGCAAATTACCCACTTTAAAAAATTATATCAGGTCCACAAAAAGTCCTACAAATCAGCTGGCAGTCTCCCTAAACACTACCAGTCTAGCCTAAAATTTCAGGTATTCAATTGGATTGTTGATGATGGAAAGGGGGTGGGAGGGATGTTTAGTAGTAATAAAGCTGGCAACATAACTTGCCTTACACCTCCTTCTCCCTGGGTTCATTCCCTATAGTACTGGCACTAACAAGTTGGGTCCTCAGAGGAGCAGATGCTACTTCAAGTTCTAAGGGTAATCCAGTGGTTGTCTAGCTTCCTAACACTGTAGTTAATTAGCCAACCAATAGATTCAGTGAGTTCTTGGCAAATAGTATAACAAAACCATAAATACTAAACATTTTCCTCTAAACTATATACAATCCAGGGATAGAGTGGTGAGAAAACTGGGCACAAAGGTAGTAATGCTTATGTGAACATAGTTGGCCATGGCAACTCACAACTCTGGAATAGCAGTGCCTTGATGTCCTCTCTATGAAGAGACTTCATTCTTTGGCTCTTCTGGCCCCTTGTAAGGTACAGTACCTTAGCTGTACAAGTGACTGAGTTTGGATTGAGCTCGGCAGGAAATAGTATCTTTTGCTGTATGGATCTTCAGTCTGTTGCTGGGCTGGCTTCTCACACCTGGCATATCTGGGCCAGACAAATTTATTGGATGGTGGGTTGGCTCCTGTAAAACTGAGCCAAACATATCAATTGACCATTGGCTAGTTCTTCATAGGGCACATCTCTGTTTAATCAATCAATCAATCAATCAATCAATAAACATTTATTAAGTGTCTATTATGGGCCAGGCAATGTGCCAAGTGTTAAAATGATTGATCCCATAGATTACCCGGAGCTTCCACTTTGATAAGAAATTTCAGTCTCTATCACCTTTAACCTTTGGTTTAGTGAGTTGTTACTGTGTTCTTTCTGTTGGAGTACTCTTTATATACGGAGTACAATTATGCTCTTTTAGAAAGGGTAGAGACATTTTTTTTTTGGCTAGGCAATGGGGTTAAGTGACTTGCCCAGGGTCACACAGCTAGTAAGTGTTATGTGTCTGAGGCCAGATTTGAACTTAGCTCCTCCTGAATCCAGGGCTGGTGCTCTATCCACTGTGCCACCTAGCTGCCCTGAGGATAGAGACTTTTAGCCTAGAATTTGAGAAGCCTCTCTATTTGTTCCCTTAGAGCCTGGCTCTGAAGTTTGTCTGGAGATAGGTGAAATATCCACTCTTCCTCTATAATTTTACTTCATACAGAACAGAATTTCCTCAGTTAGGGACCCCAACCTTATTTATAATGACTAGCCTGTTACATTTCCTAGGTTCATTTTGGGATCTTATGCAAATGAGTGGCTGTGGAAATGGTCACAAGGCAATCTGTGCTCTGAGGCAAGTTCATTGTATTTGTCAATTTTTTTTAAAGTAATTGAGCTATTTAAAACCTTAGACCTCTTCTAAAATGTGGAATGCTTTCTTTATATTTGAAAGTGCCTTCCCTTTACATTTCATTGTCTCTGTCTTGGCCTGATATTACTTTGCATTTTATTGAAGTCTGAACAGGATATACCCTCATGCAATGTTTAGTAGAATTGCCATTGACATTCTTAATGATGAAATATCAGATGAAATAAAACAATAGTCAGAAGAGAAATTTAAGAAACTCATGTAATCTGGGATGTCATCAACTTCTCATATGAAAAAGTGATGCTGGGAAATTTAACATTTTTGGAATGGACTGCTACAATTATAAGCAAAAAAGCAAATTCAATCTAATTCCACATTTTCATCCAACTTACATCATTTGCTGTGGGTTCAGATACCTACAACATTTTGGCCCTTGGCCTTCCTTTAAAATAGGAAAAAAGAAACAACAGCAAATATCTGAGTCTCTGAAGAGACATTGCCTTTTCACCTACCCTAAACCAAATCTGGCCATTTAAAAATAGATATATGAGTAGTTTCTTGACAGCATTTTATGTATGATATTAAATATATTATCCCTTTTGAATCATTCATTAAGCCTATGTTGCAGCTTATAAACATTGAAACCACAATTAATCACAGCCACAGAGGAGCGAAGCAAACAACAGTGCCAGGAAAAGAACGGGAATGAGACAATATAATAAAAATGACAATACTACCTAAAGGTATTTATTTATTTAGTGCCATATCAATCAGACTGCCAAAGCATTACTTTAGAGTGCTAGAAAAAATAGTAATGAAATTAATCTGGAGTAATAAAGGTCCAGGATCTCAAGGGAAATAATGAAAAATAATATGGGGAAGGAAGATGCCTAACAGCACCAGATCTCAAACTACGCTATAACATGATAGTAATTATCAAGACTATCTGTTGCTGGTTTAAAAAATAGAAAAGTTAATCAATGAAACTGATGAAGTATACAGCATATAAAAAAGCAAATAAACATAGTACATAGTGCTCAAAGACCTCAACTACCAGGACATGAATTGATGAAAATGACAGTTTCAGAGAAACTTGTGAAGATTTGTATGAACTTAAGTAGAGTAAAGTGAGCAGAATAAGGATAACAATTTATCCTGTAACAACAATAATGTAAAGTGAAACAACTTGGAAAGACTTAAGAATTCTAATTAATGTAATGACCAACCATGGCTCCAGATGTCTGACAGAGGGGTGATTGATGAACTCGGGGAGCAGAATAAGACAAATTTTTTGGACATGATGACTATGTGGATTTGTTTTGCTTAACCATGATTTTTTTTGTTACAAAGACTGTTTTTCATTTTTCTTTCTTTTTTTTCATTTAAGGAGGCAGCATGGTATAGTGGGAAAAGTGCTGGATTTGGAGTCAGAGGACTTGGGTTCAAATTTTGACTCTGCTAACTTACAGTTTGTATGACCTTAGGCAAATTTTTGTTGTTGTGGGCAGCAAGGTGGCACAGTGGGTGGAAGGTCCTGGGGTCAAGAAGACTCATCTTCCTGACTTCAGATCCAGACTCAGACACTAGCTTTGTGATCCTGGGCAAGTCACTTAACCTTGTTTGTCTCAGTTCCTCATCTGTAAAATGAGCTGGAGAAAGAAATGGCAAACTATTCGAGTATCTTTGCCAAGAAAATCCCAAATGGGGTCGTGAAGAGTCTGACATGACTGAAATGACCTTCAGCAATTTACTTAATCTCCTTGAGTCTCAGTTTCCTCATTGGTAAGAAGAGAGAATAGGACTAGATGACTTTAAAGTTCCCTTCTGGCTTTAAACCTATCAGGAAACTTACAGAGTTCTATTTCACAAAATAAGCAAACAAATAAAAAAACCCAAACAAAACTCTAAGCTTCTCAGTCCACTAGCCCAATAAAACTACTGAAAGTGATTTCATGGGTTCCTATAATGTGATAAATTGGTCATATTAAAAAATTCACTTGGAAAGTTGTATTTATTAATGCTTTCCAGCAGAGGTACAAATGCTACCCAAACAACCCCAGGCAGATCCAGGAAGATCAAAAGATAACTAGGCATCTAGGTAGCCCAATGGAGAGTGCTTTACTTGGAGTTAGGAAGATCTGAGTTCAATCCTGCCTCAGATACTTACTAGTTTTGTAATATTAAGGAAGTTCCTTCATCTGCAAATTGAAGATAATAATAACATCTTACCTGTTGTGAGAATTAAATGAGATAACATACGTAAAGTGCTATACAAATGCTACTTGTCATCGTCATCATCATCATCATCATCATTATAGAATTATGGAATTAGGGCTGGAAGGGGCCTCCGATATTATCTGGCCCAATTCTCTCATTTTATAGATAAAGAAACAAGCTGAGAGAAATGAAGTGACTTGCCCAAGTTCATGTAGCTAATAAATGTCAGAGGTAGGATTTGAACTTAGGTCTTTTGACTTCAGAACCAGTGATAGTGTTTTCTCTTTGCTTGATTTCTCCATCATTATAGCTTAGTCATGATCAATGAAGTTTACCACATATTTCTTCTTTGCCAATCCACTTTTGTTTAAATTTAGAGTTGAGTAAGAATCAATAGAATAAATACAAGACAAAATAAATGATAAGAAAATATATTCACAAATATAGATATAAATGAACAAATAGAAGATGGAGGTTGACACAGAGGAAATAACTGAGTTTTTCTTGAATACTATACTTAGAAGTTCATTTTAATTTTTAAAATTCAATTTTATTTCATTTTCAGTTCCAGATTTTCCCCCTCATTTCATCCCTCCCCCACCCACTGAGAAAACAATACAAACCCTGTTACAAATATGTAGTCATGCAAAACAAAATTTCACATTATCTATGTTCTGAAAAAAAGGTAGAAGAATGAGAGTGAAAAAAGATACTTCATTCTGCATTCTGAGTCCATCAATTCTCTCTCTGGAAGTGGATAGCATGGGTCATTGGTGTTGATCAGAGTTACTAAATCTTTCACAGTTTATTATGTTTGCTAATATTGCTGTCACTGTGTAAATCATTCTACTGGTTCTACTCTCTTCAATTTGCATCAGTTCACATAAATGTTCCAACCTCTTTCTTAAACTATCCCTGGTATCATTTCTTTCAGAACAATAGTATTATATCACATCCATATTCCATAACTCGTTCAACCATTCCTCAACTGATGAACATCCCCTTAGTTTCCCCTCAATTCTTTGCCACCACAAACCAGTCATTATAAATATTTTATGGGTTCTTTTCATTTTCCTTTTTCCTTTTATTTCTTTGGGGCATAGACCTAGTGGTTGTAATTCTGGGTCAAAGAGTATGCACAATTTTATAACCCATTGGGCACAGTTCCAAATTGCTTTTCAGAATAGTTGGACTAATTTACAACTCCGTCAACATTAATTAGTGTACTTATTATCCCAATTCTCCTTTTATCATTTTCCTTTTCTGTCATCTTAATTTTCATTTTTACAGTTATTAGTGATTTAAAGCATTTATCTTATGATTATTGATGACTTTGATTTTCTCCTCTGAAAACTTCCTCTTCATATACTTTGAACCTTTATCACTTAGGGAATGACTTTTGTTTTTATAAATTTGACTCAGTTTCTTATGTATTTGAGAAATAATATGTTTATCTGAGAAACTTGCTTCAAAGATCCCACCTCCATTTCCTATTTTTCTTCTAAATTTAGCTGCAATTTGTTTGTGCAAATTCTTTTCAATGTAATACAATCAAAACTATCAATTCTACCACTATCTCTTGTTTGGTCATGAACTCTTCCCATATCCATAGATCTGACAGGTAATTTCTTCTATCCTCCACTAATATGCTTATGATAACATATTTTATATCTAAATCATGTACCCATTTTGTGCTTATCTTGGTGTATCATATGAGATGCTCACCTATGCCCATTTTCTCACAAACTACTTTACAGTTTTCTCAGTAGTTCTTGTCACTAGTGAATTCTTGACCCATTATCTGGAATATTTAGACTTATCAAGCACTAAGTTACTGTGCTCATTTACTTCTGTATTTCATGTATTCATTTTCTTGACTTTTTTCTTGTTTATTTTATGGTTAGATTTATATAAATCTGAAGAGGGTAAATTGAAATTCCTCACTATTATAGTTTTAATGTTTAGTTCCTCCTGTAACTCATTTTATTTTTTCTTTATGAATTTGGATGCTATGCTATTTGTTGCATATACATTCAATATTGGTATTGATTCACTATCTATGGTAACTTGACAAAATGTACTTTCCTTCATTATCTCTTTTAACTAGGTCTATTTTTGCCTTTGCTTCATCTGATATCATGATTGTTACCCTTGTCTTTTTTATTTCAGCTGAAACATCAGAGATTCTGCTTCAGGCCTTATTTTAATTTGCACATATCCCTCTATTTTAAATGTTATATAAACATTTTATTGGATATTGTTTTCTAATCCACTCGCTATCCTCTTCTGTTTCATGAGTGAGTGCATCCCATTCACATTCACAATTATGATTGTTATGCATTTCCCTCCATTATATTATCTTATACTTATTCTTCTCTTTTTTACCCTGTCTCCTCCTCAAGAGTCTGTTTTGCTTCTGACCACTATTTCCCTTCCTCTAACTTCCCTTTTATCCCTCCTCCCTTTTCTCTTAACTCTTTCCTCTATGACTTCCTTATTGAGTAGTATAATTTTATGTACCAGTGTGTATTCTTCCCTCCTTGAACAAGTTCATATGAGACTGAGGTTGAAGTATTGTTTGTTTCCTCCTTCTCTTCTCTATTGCATAAACTTTTCTTTGCCCAATTTATGTGAGGAGGTATTAATCATAAGTAAAATTAGCTTTTAAAGGGACATGGGAAACAAAGAGAAAGAAATTACAAGAGAATAGGATGGAGGGAAACAAAATTAACAATCAAAATTGTGAATATGAAAGGTGTTAACTCACCAATGAAATGGAAAAAGCTAGCAGAATGGACTAGAAAGAAAAATTCAACCATGTGTTTTAAAAAATAATTATAAGAAATACACTTGAAACAGAAAGATACACACAGTTAAAATAAGGGCCTGGAGCAAAATCTATTGTGCTTCAGCTGAAGTAAGGAAAAAAGGTAGGGATAAAAATCATAATTTCAGATGAAGAGAAAGTAAAAACATATTTTAGAAAAAAAAATATATATATATACTTAAAAGGTACAAAAAATTGAGGATCCTCAATTTACCCTCTCAGATCTAGACAGCTGAATCCCCCAAATGAAAGACTTAAGGAAATGAATAAAATTTTAGAAAAGTTAGATATGCTAGACATTTGGAGATTAATGAACAGAAATAGAAAGGAGTATACCTATTCTTAGCTGTGTATAGCACCTTCACAAAAATTAATTATATATTTGGGCATTAAAACCTCAGAAACAAATGCAGAAAAAAAGAAAGATTAAATGATCATATAAGTCATCTAACATTGATTATTACCATGATACTTTGAAATTTTTCTTTGGAGAACTATTTGTGTTCTTGGACCACTTAGCTATTGGGGAATGGCTTTTGGTTTTATACATATATATTATATTTATGTATATGTTATATATTATATACACTACACAAATTACATATTTGTGTACATATGTGTACACATATGTTGTTTTAAAAATTTTAATGTATAATCAAATCCTTCTTGGAGTAATCTGATATACTACCCCCTACTCTACTGCTTCCTTTATTATCCTAGGTCCATTAATTTTATTTTTATAGAAGCTTTTAAGTTCCATGTAATCAAATTTATTTTATCTTTTGTAAGTGTCACTTTCTTTTGTTTATTTTAGAATACATTTCCTATCTATACCTGTAAGAAGTATGTAGTCTGCTTCTCTTCTAATTTTCTAATATTGTGATTATTAATACTAAGGACACATATCCATTTAGAATGCATTGTGGAATAAGGTGTAAGGCATTGCTCTAAACCTAATTTAGTTTAGTTTTTGTGTCCTGTCTAAGTTCAGTTTTTTTATATGTATATTCATGTCCTGGTGGCCACTAGTATAAAAGGACTTCCTCCTATCAACTCAAGTATAGTGAGGTACAGCAATTAGTAGATTTTGTTCTTCCAAAGTACAGAGAAAGACTTTGTTTTTCCAGTGATTTCCTCTTTCAGATGAAGACCACGAAGAAAAAAAAACTAGATAATTTTACAATTCCTCCTGTTGATAACAAAAGATTGATATTTGCAAGCTCCAGATACTGAAGAGGTATTCAGGGAAGCTCTCATTCTATAGTATAATAATAAGAAATATTATCTTACAGTAACCCATATCTCCCTTCAATTTCGAATACATTAACTTTGTTGCTGTTATATGCTAATGTTATGTCATTTTTAACTGGAGTAATTCACAATAACATATGCAAGACTTTACCTTCTAAGCTGACTATATCATATCATTTCATGTTAACACAAACTTTTTAAAGGAATAATCATATTTTTATTCATTACAATTTCTTTTTTTTTTTTTGCAGCCTCCCTCAATAGCTGGGGTTGTCCGTGCCTTATTTTTGCATGCAATTTTTATTGTTCCAAGGTTTAGACAGTTGATAATATTTATTAAAGCACAACCTTTTGAACATTGACAATGATCTGCAAACTTGGGGTATATTTAAGTAATTCAAGCATTGTCTGACTTTGTGCAATTCTAAGAGGAAAGAATAATTGACACCAGGTTATTTTTTTCTATAATGCTGCCAAAGACTAACTTTCTTAGTCAAGTGCATTTTTAGGAGATTCTGCCTTATTTAGAAGTTTAATAAATGACAAACATCTGTTAAGATATTATTACTTTTAAAATTCCCTCTAATTTAGTCTCAGGAGAGTTAGGGAACTGGGTATAGAATAGTGCATATTTATCATATATGGTTGATTTGGGTATTAATTTGCTTAACATAAGTACTTAAATACTTGTTGATTCATTAATTGCTTTTGTTATAGAAGAGCTACAAATGAAATGTAAAGAGTTAAGTGGGAAAAATTACTGAAATAAAAAAAACGAAAGATACCAACAAGACATTTTTAAAATAAGAAATAAATGTGTTCAGATCCTTAACTTTTTTTTTCTTATTTTTTGGTTAGATTTGTCTATCTCTGAATGGGGTACACTAAAGTACCCTTCCAATATAGTTTTACCGTATATTGCTCCTTATAACTAAATTAGGTTTTCCCTTAAATATTTAGGTACTATGTCATCTGGTTCATGTATGTGAAGTATTGATATTAATTTGTTACCTTTTGCAAAATATAGTTTCCCTGCTTACCATTTTGTCTATTTTTGCTGTCACCTTGTCTGAGATCATGTTTGCTGTGCTTTTTTTTTTTTTGCTTAACTGAGGGATAATAGGTTTTTCTCCAACTCTTTATTTTAATTGTGTTTTTGTGTTTTTGATGTATTTCTCATAAACAACATATTGTGGTATTCTGATTTCTAATCTATTCTCCTATTCTATTCTGTTTTATGTGTTAGTTCATCCTATTCATAGTCACAGTTTTGATAAAGATATTATAAAAATATTGAAAAAGAATTTGAAAGACTTCTAGAACTTAAGAGCAATGTATAATAGCATAAAGCTAGGTAAGGTCATTCAGAAAGTGCTCTGTGAATTACTGGACCCATTTGAGCATTCAAAGATTCTTGATATACTGATGGTAAGGGACAGAACCTGGGAATTCAGCAGCAGGGCACACTTTGAGGAGAAGCAGCTGCTTCAAAATGTACATACTGTCTTAAGCAAAGAAGGCATTCCCACAGAGAAAGTTGGTAACTCTTATGTATGAAAATATCCCTTCTACCATAAGTAAGTCTGAGGTCAGTCCTCTTATGCCAGAAAAGTACTATGTAGGCTCCTGCGACAGTCCTTCTGGTAAGGGTTGTCTTAACTGACTTCAAAAGGGTCTAAAATGCTAAGGACCTTGTGGGTTGAATTTTTTCCAAGTTCAGAAAGAGAGGAAGGTAATGTGAGATCAGGACTGGAAGGTAATGAGACACTCATAGACTGCTTATTACCCGACCAATAAGTTTACTTTACAAAACCTACAATGGCTTTCAGCAAAGATATAACATTGATTCAACTGGGTGCAGTTTCTTACATCTGCTTTTGCTATAATAGTATGCCAGTCAAATGTGAATCAAACCTGAGGAATGAACTGACTCCTGTAACTGTGCTTTTCAACTGGTGAACAGGAAGTTATGTCAGCAGTTTAAGCTTAATTCCCCTGCACCAATTAGGTTTCAAGGATGCTTTTATTACCTTTTAAAGAGGAAAAACCCCAAACCAAAACAAACCTTTCTTGGTCTTCATGGGAGCAGATATTACTCCTAAAAACATGGACACTATGCAAAACTTATAATAGAGGCTGCTGGATTGCACTGTTATGATCACCACTTGTATATTTCCCTCCGTTCTTATTATCTTAACATTTTTTCCTCTTTCCTCCCACCCCTTTCTTTCTTTTCTTGTAAACCCTTCTTCATTATTATTCTTCTAAGCTTCATGTTTGTCTTGCTTATGACTAATTTTTTTCTAAATCTACCTCCTATTTCCCCTTTTATCCTTCCCTCTTACCCCCTGCTTCCATGTTGATTTTTAACAGTATTTTCCCAAATATATGTAAAGACAATTTTTAGCACTCAGTTTTACAAAATTTTGAGTTCCAAATTTTTTCTCCCTCCCTCCTTCCTCTCTTCCTAGAATGGTAAGCAATTTGATATAGGTATATATACATATATATACACATATATATTGATATAGGTACATATATATATACATATATATATGCAATCATGTAAAAATCATATAAAACACATTGCCATATTAGGCACAGTTGGGAAAGAAAAGACCAAAAGGAAAAAAAAATAAAAAAAAAGAAAGTGAAAATTTGATCTGCATTCAGGGTCCATCAATTCTTTCCCTGGATGTGGATAGCATTTTCCATCTTGAACCTTTGGAATTGTCTTGGCTCATTATATTGATAAGAAGAGCTAAGTCATTCATAGTGGATCATCACACAATGTTGCTTTTGCTGTGTACAATGTTTTCCTGGTTCTGCTCATTTAAGTTTGCATCAGTTCATACAAATCTTTCCTGGTTTTTCTGAAATCTGCCTGCTCATCATTTCTTATTGCACAATAGTATTCCATTACATTCATATACCACAACTTGTTCCACTATTCCCCACTTGATGGGCATCACTTCAATTTCCAATTTTTTGCCCCCACAAAAAGAGCTGCTATAAATATTTTTATATGTGTGGATTCTTTTCCCTTTTTTATGATCTCTTTGGGATACAGACCTAATACTATATTTGCTGGATCAAAGGATATGCACAGTTTTATAGCTCTTTGGGCACTCCAAATGGTTCTCTAGAATGGGTGGATCAGCTCACAACTCCACCAACAGTGCATTAGGGTTCCAATTTTCTTATATCCTCTCCAGCATTTATCATTTTCCTGTTTTGTCATGTTAGCCAATCTGATAGGTGTGAAGTAGTACTTCAGAATTATTTTAATTTGCATTTCTCTGCATCTTCAAACCTCTTTTTAGAGAAGTTTCTTACCTAACTTACCAAATCAAATCAAGATCAAATTCAAGGATCAAAAGAGATAATACTAGTAATGAGCTCAGCACAGTGGCTGGCACATAGTAGGAGCTATATAAATGCTTATTCACTTATCTTCCCTATAGTATTACACTATGATAACATTAGCATTGAAGTTTTCAATTCAAAGGAATAATCTCTCACAGAGGTGTGTCAGGTACCAAAATTAGTGGGTGGAGATGATTTGGACATCAGACCTCTGTGCTTCTGAAATTATCCATTGAAAGGTAAGACACTTTTGCATGAGGTATATAAACTTGAAATGACCACATTCAACTCAGTACCACTTAATTCTGCCATAAATATGACCACATAGCAACAGTCTCATCCTGGGAGCATCTCTGTCCTAGTAGGCAGCTATTTAAAACTTTTTTTTCATTCTTACCTTTTGATGCTGAACACTATAAAAAATTTGAAAAACATTTTAACAAATTTAAATCCAGTTTTATTTGAAATGAAAAGATGAGTAATTTACCAAATGCTTTTTGAAGTCCATAGAATAGACATATGGAGTTTTAAATGTTTCTCAACTCTTAAAATTTGTAGTGATTGATGTATTTTAAAGTTTGGTAGTAACACATACAACATCACATTTCCTTTTAATGTCCAGTGTTTTAAAGCAGTCTTGATTGCCCAGCCATTTTTATTTCATCTTTTATTGAGGGTCTTTGAATTCAATGAAATGTTGAAATGATTCATCAATCATAACAAAAGACTCAAAAAGATCAAAGTTAAACTACAGAATACTAAAGAGAAGAGTGAAAGGTAAATTTCAATTATTTCAACCTCAAGACAATAATCCACTAGAGGCTATTGCTCTAATGTGTTAGTTTCACATGAAAATCATCTATTTTCCTGATGTTCAAAAATATGCACTATTTTTGTGCTATATGGTGAGAAATGGTTTTTATGTTCTTTATTTTAACAGACTCATTAACTTAGCATCAAAGATCACTGCAAAAAGAAAAAAAAAAACAACCCTGAAGTATCTTCCTAAAGGAAGGAACTATATCTAATTAAAACCAGCTAAGACCAGAGTACTTAAGTCAAGCTTTGTCTGGCACAAACCAGTTTGAAAAATAAGGTAATCAAATAATTTATTGATTTGAAGATCACTGAGTTTGGAGTCAGAAAACTTGGGTTTTAATCCCAGCTATGTTACTTACTGGTTGTGTGATCTTGGACAATTCTTGGACTTCTCTGGGCCTCAATTTCTTCACCTGTAAAATAGAAGTGTTGAATTAGAACCCCATGAAGGTCCTTTCCAGATCTATGTCTTTGATCCTATGAAGGTGAGATTAGCAACATGCAATTAACTTTGCTATTTGTTTTCAAGATGATTGGATATCTGACTTGGATTCATCTTTTTAAAAATGATTTCTTTGTACATATGCAACTATGATGTTGTACATGTGCAACTAGCAAAGTGTGACTAATAAGGTAGGATGATGAAATGATAAAATGATGAAATGCAAATGTAATCATAACCAAAAAAGAGCTTTTAAAATTTACCTTTGAAACGCAGAAAATATTTCTCAAATAAAAATAAAAATCTGAACTCATTTCGTATTGTGACTGCGCAAATCACTTAACCCTATTTGCTTCTGTTTCCTGATCTGTAAAATGAGCTGAAGAAGGAAATGGCAAACCACTCCAATATCTCTGCCAAAAAACCCTGAAATGTGGTCATGGAGTGTCGGACATGACTGAAATGATTGAACAACAATGAAGTGGTGTATTTCTTTGCAACAACCTTGTGAAGGTGGTATTATTAAAGACGTTAAGGCTTAAAAATGTTAAGTTATGTTAAGTTCAAGGTCCCATAGTTAATTAGTGGCAGATGGATGTCTTAGAATTAAGGATTGTGTTTCTGAATCCAGGACTCTTCCCACCTGGTACTAACTCTCAACTCAAAGAATCAATTAAAGCAGTCTCATTCAATAAAGATAGCACTGAGCTAGAATTTTTTAAAGAAGACTTTTGTCTGTTCTTGTGTTAACAGGTTGACTCTTTATGAAAGAGGGAGTACCCAAATGACAAAGTTTTGAGATCTTGAAGAATTGTAATTGATATGCATGCAAAGGTCCATGTTCATAGAAAATGTAATATATAGGATTTGGTTACATGAGAAGTGATGCAGCATCCTGCGAAGAATGCTGGGATGAATACTAGTCAGTTAACTTAGGTTCTAGGGTCAGTTCTCATCACATAACTTGAGGCATTTCACTCAAGCTCTTTGGTCTTCAGTTTCTTTACTTTTTAAAATGATTAGCTACTTGGAGCCAGCTAACTCTTAGGCTCCTATCAGGTCTAAATTTAAGACAACAGAAGGGAAGAACCATTATATATCCACCAATCCATCACCTTGTACTGTTTATACTTCAGCTGTGAACTCTGATAATGTTTGTCGGAACTAAAGTTTCTTCTTGGACTAGTGTCAACAGCATATATCAATAAATATGTTTAAATTTCCACAAGTATGTTTGAAACTCACATATCTTGTGTTTTGCATCAGTGACTGAGTTTCCAGTATTGGCTAATCCCATACAAGGCAAATGGCTAAGGAGAATCTTACTTTTTAGGAATAGAAATAAAACAATCAATTTCTATTCTTTTCCCCAAACATTCTACCTCAAGATGAACTTGCCATTCTTCCTTGTTATCATATAACTTTTGTAAATATCCATGATTTGGCTGGCATGGGTACTACTTCCACAGGTCCAAGTCTCAGAGTTTTTCTACCTTAAAAAATGATGCTTGGTTCCCCAATTGATAAACGGTTAAAGGATATGAATAGGCAGTTTTCAGATGAAGAAATTAAAGCTATCTATAGTCA
>NW_020954587.1:17296746-17296884 GCF_900497805.2 Vombatus ursinus | reverse complement strand
GGTGGCAAAGAATTGGAAATTGAGGGGATGTCCATCAATTGGGGAATGGTTGAACAAGTTGCAGTATATGAATGTAGTGGAATACTGTTGTGCTATAAGAAATGATGAGCAGACAGACTTCAGAAAAACCTGGAAAGA
>NW_020954587.1:17296176-17296618 GCF_900497805.2 Vombatus ursinus | reverse complement strand
ACACTATTTGCTTTTTTTTCTTCTTTTTTTTTGGTTTTGTTTCTTCTTTCTTGTGGTTCCTCCTATTGGTTCTAATTCTTCTTTACAACATGACTAATATGAAAATAAAAAAAGACCACTGGGAGTTGTTATAACTAAAAAATTCATCAGCTGGTGTCCAGTGTTCTGGTGATAAGACTTCATACTTAGCCAATCTGGTCCTCAGTTAATAAACACACAGTCTGTCTCTAGGTTTGTACTTTAGCCTTCTAAGTTTGGGAGGATGTCTCATTGCATTCCTTCTAATTGCCTAGCCTTCTAAGTCAGGGACAACCCTAAATGACGATGAGGAAGAGGAGGAACAATTTAGATATAACCTCTAACCGTAAAGATTTTTATTCTAGCGGGAAGAGAGGAGAGAGAGAAGAAGAAGAAGAAGAAGAAGAAGAAGAAGAAGAAGAAG
>NW_020954587.1:17277035-17296071 GCF_900497805.2 Vombatus ursinus | reverse complement strand
GAGGGGAGGAGAGGCAAAGGGAGGGGAGAGGAGAGAGATCCTTTAATATAGTTAAGCAATCTTTTCAATACTGGGTTTTAACTCACATAGTTTCTCTATATTGCAGAAGAATATAGAGGCCCATTGGGACTTTTCTCGATTTTCAAAAATGTGGAAAGTATATGGTATTACCTTAAAAGGTCAGTTTTCTGACAAGCTGACACTACATTTCACAGAATCATGATAAATGTGAGGAATTCTATCACCTGAAATAGGCATGGTTGCTGAAAATGATCTATCCAGATTTCTCCCAACTTGAGCAGTTATCACTAGGCTCTGTTAAATAATAAACGTATATAATCTTTTTTTGTCTTCAATTATTAAATGGAGTATCTTACATAACCTAAAACAGATCACCTCACCCTCTTAACTGACCATCTCTAGTGAAAAGAAAAGCAAATCCTACTAAGGAAGGATATTGATTGGAATGAGAGAGGGAGAGACTAAGAGAGGGAGAGAAAGAGAGAGAGACAGAGAGAGACAGAGACAGGGAAAAAGAGTGACAGAGTGAGAGACAGAGAAATGGAAAGAAAAGGCTTTGACCTATTAATCCTTAATTCCTGAAGAAAGCAGCTCATTCATGGTTTCCCTCCCCGAAGTTTTTTATTTCCCTACTTTTCTCCTCTCCCCTCCCCCCCCCAGGAGGTCATGTCCTTCTTTCATTTCTGGTGTAAGGTTTCAGTCTGACAAGTGGTAATTGATTCCGTTGCTGGTTAGGCTGGTGTTAAGTGGGGGGGATGAAGTTTCAGTGAAAACAAATAGCCCTTTGAGGGTCTGACCTTTCCTCTGGAAGCTTTTGTTGTGGTTGACTCCGAGATGTGCAGTTAAAGGGTTGTGTGAGTCAGTTTTGTCTATCTCTGCAGCTCCACAGAATCACCTTCACCAGCTCTGAACTTGTTGATAAAAGACAGCTTGTCTCTTTGTCATCTCTCACCTGGTGACAGCCTAACTAAACTGTGGATTTTCCATATTGCTTCTCCAGGTATGCATATCAAAGAGAAAAAAAAAACAATCAACCCAACAGCATTGGAATGGCTCTGTTATTATTATTATTTTTTTGTTGTTCTTGTGGGGAAAGTTACGTTAAGAGAGCACAGAAACTTTTCAGTTCCCTGATTTTTCTTTTTAACTTTCTTATCATAAATTTAACAAACACAAGCATTTCAATAAAGAAAAGAACAGAAAAGAAGATTTTATATGTGAAGGAGGGAGATTTGGTTCCTCCTCTGTTCAGTTTATGTAATCACAGGACATAATCACAGATGGTGAGGTGTTAATGTGTTAACAAGGTGTTAATACCCAGAGGTGCCTTTACAAAGTATGAATACTTCTCTCTCTTCCAGGCAGAAGTGACAACACAATTGGCTAAGGTGAAAATTGGTCTTAACCCTAAAGATTTAAAATAGCTGAGCTCTGGACTTGGTTTAAGAACCCAAGGGAGAATAGAGGAGACCCAGCACATCTGTAAAAAGTCTAGCTTTTCACCTATAGAGAGATGTATAGGGGACTTTTCTTTTTCTCCCTCCTACTGACCATGGTTCCTATTATCAGAGTTACTTCCCAGAGGGAGACATCCCATCCAGCAGAGTAAATTGAGTGATGTAGAGGCACAGTTGAAGGCACACATACTCTAGACAGAAGTAAGTTCTAAAGAGCTTTAGAAGCTGTACTTCTGACAACAAAGAAGAGAGCTAACTAGCTATGAACTAGTCTTGGCCATTGAGAGCTGAGAGTCAGAGCCCTGAGAGCCCAGTTGAGCAATCTATAACCAGAAAGGAAATTTCTAAGAAGCCCGAAAGAGAAAACGTACTTTGAGGCCTGGAAGTATTAGAAGAATGAGAAGCCTTGGCCACATGCTTTCAACAGGGATGCCTTACTAACATTAAATTCTAAGGTTCTGCCTACTCTTTCCATGGATACTCTGTGTATTTATGGGAGAGTATGTTTCAAAGTTCCTGGGTGGGAAGATGTTTTGTAATTCCTCTTCTTACTATGACATCTTTGTAAACACCATTCCTAAGGGCTTAACTATGTCTTGTGGCTGACTGTCAATGAGAAACATGCAGGTTAGGGATTACTGAGCTATAGTGGGAGGAGTTAGAACTCTGAGGTAGCAATCACCTTTGGAGGACCAACCCTTAAGTTCAAGGAGGCAGGTTTGCCTGATGGCCTAGAAACACCAAGTAATCAACTCATATGCATAATTCCTTTTGGGGAACTCATCTCTTTGAGGTGGTGGGGGGAGGGTCTGAGTTTGTTTGATTTCTTTTTATGTTAATCTGCTTTACTAAGTAAGGGGTAAATGCAGAACTCCATTTGGATTATCCTAAAGGGAAGCAATATTTTCACCCAGGAAAACTTGTTTTCTCACTTGAATGGTAAAGGCGTAACTTACTGTAAACCTCAGGTTCCTAATCTATGTGGGGAGAGGCCACTTCTTGAAGTACTGTACAAACCAGTCTTTCCTCTGAGAGGAGAAGTTTGATTTTCTTTTCTCTTGTTTCTTTACTGTCTTTGGGTTGGGGCAGGCCTTTCCAAGCACAACACCATTACAAGCATTACCACCAAGACAGGGGGTAATCTATGAGAATCTTGTTAAAAAATTATGTAATCATGCAATTGGGGATGAATAAAATTCCTGGGTAGGTAGGCCTGTATTCTCATGAGAGAATATTTATTTTTGAATTGTTTGTGATCCATCTACTAGTCCATTTGGACTAGTAAAATTGGGGGTGGGAGAAGAGTGTAAAGAAGGAATATTTAGTTCCCTCCCACCCAATTTAGTTGATACAGTCAATGGATATAATAAAAAAATGATACGGTGTTAATGTATTAACAACATGTTAACAACAAGCAATCCATTACAAAGCATTAACACCTCTCTCTGATTAAGTAGAAAGGAATAATTAGATTGGCTGGCATGAAAATTGGCTGTACCCCTGTAGACTTAAAAAGCTAAATCTTGGAGACAATCAACAATAGTTTGTAGCTATTCTTTTTATTAGGACATCTTAGTAAATGCCTTTACTTAGAGCTAACTGTGTCTACTATCTGACCATCAATGGGAAGCATATCATTGGAGGCTTGTGATTACCCTAGAGTGTTGGAAGTAGCAGCCACCTTCTAGAAGATCCATCCCTTAGTTTGACACTTTGTAGATCATTCAATAGTTAACAAAAGATTTAGTTAGCCATATCAAGGGAACAATTTTTGACAAGAAAAAGCATTAAGGATGTTGATTCAGCTGGGTAAAGTATTATTGAGTTACAAGATCTCAAATTGTGCTCTCATTAGCTAAGCCTCTGAGAAAGGCTAAACTTCTCAAAAGTATTTTTGTGGTTGTTTTGACCTAGAAGACCAGGAAGTGATGTCACAGTTTAAGGTTTTAATCTTATGAGCCAATCAAATCTCAAGGACAGTTTCAATTTTTTTTTTTTTTTTTTTTAGTGAGGTAGTTGGGGTTAAGTGACTTGCCCAGAGTCACACAGTCAGTGAATGTTATGTGTCTGAGGCCAGATTTGAACTCAGGTACTCCTGACTTCAGGGCCGGTGCTCTATCCACTGTGCCACCTAGCTGCCCCTCAATTTTTTTTAAGGAAAAAAACTAGCCTAGTTTACATAGGGTAGGCTATTTATCCTACCACACCCACAATTTACTCCCCAAATAAGAACTTTCTCTTTTAACCTTCTAGCTAATGAGAATAGTCAAAGAAAAACAATCAACACATTATCTGTATCTGCAAATGCATGTTTCCTTCTTCACTTCTAGTCCATCACCTTTCTGTCAAGAGGTGAAAAGGCATGCTTCATTGTCAATCTTCTGAAGTTAAGGCTAATTACTACATTGATCAGAGCTCTAAAATCTTTCAGAATCAATAATCAAATATTTTTGATAAATATATATTATATATGTGTCTGTATATATATGTGTGTGTTTATATCTACATCTATATATCTACATCGATATATCTATCTATCTGATCACAATACTCTGGGAGACTATCTACCAAATTTTACAAATTGTGATCTGCATTGATGGAGGGAGAACCTACAGAGATACAATTACTGAGCTTTGAAGTTCTGAATCAGATCCTTTCCTAAGAGGAACTTGACAGAGGGGAGAAGAGAAGAGATCTTGGTGCATAGACATCATGGTTGGGATGGACTTTTTGGAAGGAGAAAGAAGGTTTAAAGGGGAGATTTTAGAAACAAGTTTCACTGAATGTATTTCATCATTTTGCTAAAGACCAGCTCTACTGTCAAAAAGGAAAGAATTCTGAATAATAATGAAAATGTTTGACCATCTTTGTTATAGGACAGATGTCTTGTTATGGGACAGAAGAAAACAGTCTGGGAGAACTGCAAAATAGTTGTCTGCAAATATTTCTTTAATATATCAGAAAAAAGCATCAATTCATTAAAAGCACAAATTTAAGAAACATCTTAATAATTAAAACCACTCCCTAAGAAAAATTGTAAAGAGATTTTATGACTGCTTGGGACACTCTAGGCAAGAGGGAGCAGAAGGAAAATACCTATAAGGACTCTATTCAAAGTGTTGCACTTCCAGTCTTATATTAAAAAACCAAACCAAACCAAACTTGTTAACAAACATGTTTCCCATCTCACCTTTCTTTTTTTTTTTTGCCACAAAAGATTCTTTATTTTAAGTACCTTTGGAAATGCTTCAGAGTTCTCTTACGTGGACCAAACCCACCTAACTGCTGCAATCTTAATTATTTGGAAATGCCAAAAACTTGTTTACTATGGAAAGTTTTTAAAAAATACATAATTTATTTATTTCTATTTCATTTTATTTAATCATTTGCCAACTGTAACCCACAATGCATATTGAAAACCAATTTACTGTTATGTACACTAACTCATATGACAGAAACACCAATTAGAGTTAGGCTTCTCAATGAATGCAATGAAATTTTATTAATCAACATGTGCAAATATCAGTAGCCCTTCCAGTAACAAACCACTAACCTGATTCCTATTGTCCTTGTGGAATTCTCATGAAACTCCTTCCTTAGATTAGTGTTTCTGCTTGGCTAGTCACTCAACAGGGCTCCAGGGTCTGTTCCTTGAAGCTGCTTAAAGCCTCCACTGTCTGTCTTAGAGTTTCTGTTTCTGTGTGGAGAGTGTGTGTATCTCCGTTACCTCAGCTGTCCCTCTAATTCTCTGTAACTGGCTCCCTAACTGCTGGATGGGATGTTTTCTATGATCAAGCAACTCCATGGCTAGACACTATAGATGATTGTTTTGTGTGTGTGTGTGTGTGTGTGTGTGTGTGTGTGTGTGTGTGTGTAAGTTTCTCTGCTCTATTCTTCTGCCCTTTGATAAAGGAACAGGGTCAAGTCCCGTAACTGCTCTGAAGGTACTCTCAAGCTACTTGACTATGTCTACTATTGGCAGGTTTTACCATCTAAAGCCTATGCAGGGGAATGACCAATTTTCAGCCCAGCCAATGGTGTCACCCTGACGAATTAAATAAGATAAAGCCATTCATACTTTTAAAAGGGATTATGGAGTGTTAACACCTTGTTCCAACATTTTATCCTCCATGATTACATCCTCTGACTATATTAACTGAACTGGGAAGGGGGATCAAATCTCCCCTCCCTTACACACACATCAATTTCCTGCTTCAAAAAAAGCTTCAGTGACTCCACAATATCTCTAGGTTATTGCCTTACCCTGACATTCAAGGCCTTCCACAATTGGCTTTCAACCTATCTTTTTAACCTCATTTGAAATAATTCCTCTTCATGTCATCTGCATTCTACTGAAATGGATTATCAGCTATTCCATATACTGTAGATCCCATTTCCCAAATCTGTGCTTTTTCTCTGGCCACCTCTTACACCTGGTTTGCTCCCTTTCTCAGGTGCTTCTTTCAGAAGTCATACTTCTTCCTTTAAGGCTGGCTCTGGTTCCACAATTTCCCTTTTCTCCACTCCCAGCTATTATTACCCACTCCTCAAATATTCCTAAGGCTCATGGAGCTTCTTCTACCTTCCCTTCACTTCCTCTCCTGTATTCCTATCATTCTCATCTATATTCAATATAAATTTTTTCAGTAAATGTAAGCACTATACACTATATACACTATATACTATATACAGTAAGCACTATAAAAGCAAGGACTATACCATTATGTTGTTTTTATTTATGGTCCTTCCACACTGCCTTATATGGGGTATATGTTCAATAAATATATATATAACTGCGCTGAGTCTTACTCAAGCCCCAAATGAGACATTCAGTCATTCAAAGATTAAAAAAAGGAGATTTTTGTCTCCTTGAAAGAAAAAGGATGTTAAATAAGGACATGCATTGAGGACACCTCAGATTGACTCAGCTGAGTGATGCTCCCCTACCTCTGAGTAGTAATTTTGTGCCCCAGCTTTTTGATATTTTTAATATTTTATTATATTTAAGTGGCTTTTTTATATTTAGGCAACTAAGAAGTGATGTCAGTAGCCTGAGGCTTTAGTTCCTTGAGTTAATCAAGTCTTGAGGATGATTTTAATATCTTTAAAGAAAAAGGAAGACTCATCTTTGAGTTCAAATCTGGCCTCAGACACTTACTAGCTGTGTGATCCTGGGCAAGTCACCTAACCCTATTTGCTCAGTTCTTCATCTGTAAAATGAGCTGAAGAGGGAGATGACAAGGCACTCCAGTATCTTTGTCAAGAAAACCTAAAATGGGATCATGAAGAATCAGAGATGTCTGAAATGACCAAACAGCAACAATAACAAAAAGGCTAACCTGAATTGAAAGAGATGGAAAGGTTAGGATATTGCTCCCATAGTTAATATGAATTGAATGTTTTTTTTTTACCAAAATATTTGCTCCACATGTCTAAATCTCAATGTTGCCTCTAGCTATCCTTGCATAAACACTGCAATACAATTGCCTCCTACCATGTATTCTTTGTAGCTCAAAGGCAGATATGTAATTTTTAGAATTTAGGGTCCCACTTCTTCCATTTTCCATGTCCTGCTTTCTCATTTCAGCTATCAAACCCTGAATGATGCGCACAGCAGGTAGTTAGCACCAGGAGTGGTTTGGTAAGAAAAATTCACTAATGATTCCACAGTAACCTCATTGCTGTCACTGCGTGGTAGATAACTAGAACTTCACTAAAGCCCAAGTTCATTAGTTTCCATAGACAGTTTGATATAAGGAAGAAGCACTAGAATGGGAACCAGGAAACCAGAATATTAATCCCAGATTTTCCAATAAGTAATCTTATGATTTTAGATGAATCATTATCTGTGAGATGTTTTGACTCTGCGGTCAATAAGGATCTTTCCAGTTCAAACACAATGGTTCTTTATTTACATGTGGGTTTTTCATTGCCAGAAAGATTTCTATTAGTAAAGCACACAGTAAGAGTAATTATGTATATAGATATAAAAATATATATGTATGCATATACACATACGTACACATAATCTCTCTCTCTCTTTCTCTCTCTCTATATCCTTTCCCTCTTTGTTTTATCTCTTTGGGATATAGACTTAATACTGATATAGACAACTGGGTCAAAGGACATACATAGTTTAGTGACTTTTTGGACATAGTTAAAATTGCTTTTCAGAATTGTTTGGCCAATTCACACTTTACCAAAAGTGCATTAGTTTGCCAGTCCTCCAAACTCTGAAAACCATATTCTTTTTTATGTCATTTTAAACAATTTGATTTATATAAGGTAAAACCTCAAAGTTGTCTCAATTTGCATTTTTATTATTAGTGATTTATCAAATTAAGGAAAATCCATTTATTATTTTATTTTTCTTGTTCTGCAATAAAATTTCATTAATTTTTATTTATTTATCAATTTATTTTAGCTAAGAAGGAAGTGTTGAGGGGATTTTGCTTACACTAATGATCTGGAATTGAAGCTATTTGTTTCTGCTCCATGGCCCCCCTTATTTTCTCCTAAGATTCCGTCTCCTTCCTCTTTCTTTTTTTAATTAGTATATTCCCCACTTTGTTACATTTCTTATGGTCATCAAAAAAGAACAAAAATCTCTGTTTATTTTATTTGAATTTTTCTTTGCACTTTGAACACATTAAGGTTCTGAGAGAATACTTTATTTCTTTTTTTCCTATTAGAATTTAAACAGTTCACCATCATAGAATCCTTTCCAGTTGATCAAAATTAGTTACTTTCCTATGTCTCCTCTCTCCTTTTTTTTTTTTGGTGTATTTTAAATTTTCTACTTAGATTTGGCCTTATTGGGAATTTTTGAAAGTTCCATCTTTCCTTAAAGGTCCTTTCCACTCCATCCTTATCTACCTACCTTAGAATTATATTCAGTTTTGCCAGATATATTATTTGCCAGATATATTGTAAGTCATTAGTTTTTGCCTTTTGAAATAGTTTATCCCAAGCTTTCAAATCCTTTTAAGTGGCATATGCTAATTCTTGTGTGATCCTGACTCTGGCTCCTTGCTATTTGAACTCCTTTTTCTTTTTTTTCTTTTTTTTTTGCTGCTTGTAGCATTTGTTTTTTCTGACTTGAAAGCTCTCAAATTTTTTTGATATTACTGGGGTTTTCTATATGCAGTTTCATGAAGGAAATGACCACTGGACTCTCTCTCTCTCTTTTTCTTTCTTCCTGTTTGTCCTCAGGTTTCTAAAAGATGTAGGCAATATTTATTTATGATTTATTGAAATGTGGCAACCAGTCTTTTTTTTTTGTAATGATTTTCAGATGATTTAATAATTATTAGATTATCTCTCTTTGATATGTTTCCCAAGTTAGTTATTATTGCTTTAAACTTTATATTTTCTCCTTTTTAATCTTTTTTATTTTGTTTTTAATATTTTTTGATGTTATTGCTCATATAAAAGCTCACAGAAATTTTCTTGGTTATATGGCAAGAGAAGTTCAAGGACTCCTCCATTGTCCATCTCAATAAAGGTAAAGGAAATAGAGTGTCCTGTAATAATCACAGGGTAGGGGCAGGGTGTCTCTCTCTTACTCATTGCTGGCCAGACTCTTGCCAGAATCCTCCTTAATAGGCTGATCTTTCACCTGGAAGATGGTCATCTACCTGAGAGTCGGTATGGCTTCAGAAAGGCCTGAGGAATAGTTGATATCATGTTTGCTGCCTGACAACTCCAAGAAAAATGCCAGGAACAGAACAGAGGTCTATACACAATATTCGTCAATCTGACCAAGGCCTTTCATACTATCAATCATGAGGGCTTATGGAAAATTACATCAAAATTTGGTTGCCCAGAGAAGATCATCAGTACTGCACATCAGTTTCATGACAGCATGCTTGCCCAGGTTCTGGATAGTGGACTGTGCTGTCACACTTTCCCAGTCACCAATGGAATGAAGCAAGGCTGTGCTTGCTCCTATGCTTTTTTACATGTGTTGTCAGCAATGTTGTCAGATGCCTTCAATGAGGATGAAAAGGCTGGAATAGAATCAGCACCAGGTGCTTTGCCCCTTGAGAGGAGCCTTATGGCATTCAAAACTTTTTCATTTGGAAATTCAGCCACTCCAGAAAAACATGTATCCAGCTTCAACTGTGGTAAGCTGGTCTTCATTTGCCAGCCTTGTTTCACTCTTGGCTGCTATTTGGATGTCATACCAGCTGATTTCTCTTACAACAAGGCCTGTTCATCTTTTAGGTCTACTGGATTTTGGGTTGTCCATAAATATGCACACATTCCATGTACTGAGGGTGAATGGAATCATCTTTACAAGTTTTTATACCTTTTTTTTTGGTGTGTTTTGACCATAGGGTGGGATCCCCAGGCCAGGTTTGGATGGAGCAGACAATTTTTAGGGCACCTTTTTTTTAGCCCCTTCCTCACACCAGGAGGTGAGCAGTGCAGTCTTTAAAAAAGCTTCTCAGACACCCACAGGCTGCTGAATCCCACTGATGCTTCAGTCCAGTGAGAAAATGACCCTATGGCCTGGGCTGCCTGTGTGCAAGGTTGTGCCTACAGCTCCTAGTGTATCCACACCTGCTGCTTCATCACTTGCCTGTTGCTGCAGGACTTTGAGGTCAGTAAAAATGGTAAAATGGCATGAGTAATGTCTTTTGACTCATTTATAAATTGGATTCAAGGCAGAGTTGCACGTAGTTACTCTTTCTTCCAGAGTCATTGAAGTGCAGTGGCAAGACAAAAGTCAAGATGACTGGTGATGGCTTGAGATGTAATGGATGACCTTTGTGTCTTCAATGTCTAATCAAGTTCTAAGTGCTCCACAGTGCCTTCTGTAGCTGCCTTCATGGCTACTGGAACAAATTGTTCCCATCAGCCCATTCCTCTGGAGGAAGTCTTCACATTCTTGGGGTAGACACCTCCCTAACTCACTGAAGGGCTTGAGACTGTTTGGTTACCCTCAATCTAGTTTAGCCCATCTGCTGAAAAGTGTTATGGGGTATGGCCTCTGCACACAGCTGTAGCAAGCTACTGCTTCTTGGAGCCCTAGAGGAGAGTTAGATGAATGAGGCGGACAGCAAAGGCGGAAAGAAGCTCTGGAAAGGGCTTGGCAGCTTCACACCAGAGATACGAGTCTTCCCTGAACATGCCCTATATCCTAGGTTTCTTGGTACCTCACCTCCTCCCCTGCCCTCTCTCTCCCCAAGAAAAGGAAAAAAATAAAAGAGGGTCATTAAAGCAGCTTTTAAAATGCCCAGAAGGGAACTTAAAGACAATCTGAAGTAAATATGTATAAGCAATACAGTATTGAAATCTTCATGTTGAATTTATTATGAACTTAAAAAGAAAAGTTATACATAATAAAGATTCACAGCTTTGCGTAAATTGTTATTCTGCTCTGTGTATGAAATAGCTCATTTTATGTTCTGTTTGTTATGTTCACAACCACACAAATATGCATTACTTTTTCTTGAAAATGTTTTAATCTATTCCATGCCTAAGCTAATCAACAAAATCAAGCTCAGAATCCATTTTGGAAGCCATAGGAAAAAAAATTCTATACAATGTACTCTTTTTATTATATCTATTTTTAAAATTGCAGTTGGCAGACATGGTGACCACTTGTATAATATAGTTATGCAAAAAAAAGATAAAAAAATAACCTGACTGAATTGTCTTTGAATTTTTCCCCTGAGGGAAAAATAGAACAACCATGACTTCACAAGTGCAGCATTTGCTAGATCAGAAGAATTTACATTGCAGCTGTGATTTATATCTTGAAGACTCATGTGCTAAGATAGCCCCAAAGTTTGTAAATCTTTGGTATTTGTCCCTATTCTTTTTCTAGGCCATTATTTTTCTATAAATATTGGGGCATTTCTTATTTATCAAATAAACAATAGTTTCTTAAAGAGTTTGAAGTTAAAAGATAACGGAGGCAAACAGACTGGAGTGTACACAATAATACTATTGCTTGAAGAAATGTTACAGGAATCCCAAATCAATGGTCTGCAAGTAGCATATCCAGATGGTGGAAATGTTGTTTGCATTGTTGTTCAGTCATGGAGAAATACATTATGGGAGATGGAGTTCTGCTTATAGAAAAGAAATTATAAATATGAATACTGTTAAGACTCAGTAGTTTGGAGAAAATTCTTTCTGCCAAGAGTTTTGAGTGGGAACTAAGAGCCTTGAAGGTTTGAATTGAAAATCAAAGAAACTCAGCCTTGGAGTTTGACCTGAAGTCAATGCAGTTATACAATGCTTTCATTTCTTATTTTCTTGAATTTGGGGATGAGAGATATGGTGGAGAGCAGGGAGACTAAATGAAGACTGGATTGGGGGTAAGAAACTGTCAGCATGGCCTGCATTTCAGAAGATGCGTTTGCTGCCACTAATATTTAATGAGACTCAAAGGAGGTATATGGTTAAATATTTGCAGAATATTTTCTCTCTGGGAAACTATAAAAAGACAATGAATTGTTTTAACTCCTCCCTCCATCTATCTGTGTGCTTGAGATGACAGATATTTACTCCAAAAATTTTCTGTTCTTTTAGGTGGTTAATTAGTACTTTACAGCTAGATACAAAATTATGATTGGTTATCATATCTATGCAGGTAAGTGTTTCATGGCTTGTAAGTAGAAGGGTTGCAAGAGAAGAACAGTGACTGGGCTTGGTATATAGGGAAAATATGGATTGTTGATAGATTTGTATACCAACTGGAGCTTTGAGAATGATATATGAGAAAATGATATTAATTTACTGATTTTTACTTACTGTTCCAAAGCAGGTTAAAAAAAAAGTTAGATCTTGGTTTTTACATTAGGCTAAGAGTTTACTTTTTTATATCCTTGACCTCCTAGTCAATATTAAAGGAAATACATTCTAATGTACACCATGCATATGCAAAATGAAATAGAGATCAACTATTTTCAATATTCCCTTGAAAAGCTTCTCATGCCCTGGGGCAAGTGTGTTTTCCCACCCAGAAAACCAGCCCCAGGTAACATGTCAGTTGCTATTCCTGTCTATTAGGAGGCTGTTTGGGTCATGTTTCCTCCTTGATTATTTCTTCTTTGAGTGTGGGAACCAGAGAGTAAGAACTTCCCAGTGGGAAGACAAAGAGAGTACCTGGTCCCAATTTCCCCATCTTCTAAGACGGAAGGCAAGAGAGATCACTTCTTCCTTCCCTTTTCATGTTCACCCTCTAAACCCAGATAGTGCAAGCTGAATTATAAAGGAAAAGAACAGGTTCAGAAAGCCGTGTTAGCAGAGGTTTCTACTCCTTAAATTTTTTTAACCACCTTTAAATTAGTACCTCTCTCCTCCCCCACAAATAATGAAGAATATCTGCTACTGATGTTCAAGGATATATTTTTAAATCAATAACATGGAAATTTCATTGCTAAAGAAAGAAATGTAATAAATTCAGTTTTCTTTCAAAAGAAACAGCTGTGATTTAGACTATTTCTTAAAAGGAAATTCATACTTCAAAAACCAAGACTAATCATGAAGTGATGCAAATTTGGAAGTAAATAATTAGATTTCATTTTAACCCAGTGGAGCATTCAGATGTTTGGGAATCTCTAAATTTTCCTAAATATTTTCTGTTGTTAAAAAAAATAACAGGTACTTCAGGAAAGAAAAGATATACTTGAAAACTTCTCAATGTATTTTTCCAAATTACAGTAGCCCTGGTCCTGTTATGATATAATAGTAAATATTATAAAAGCTTCCCTGTTTACTTTCAGCTGCTGTATCAAGTAATTTTAATGAAACTTATTGACAGATTTCTTCTTTAAAATCAAAGGCTCACTTTTTAGAAAGAGTCAAGACAAGAGAGTGGATTCCTCCTGGAACTGCCATTTTGATAAAGTGCCTAGGCCTACCGTCCTTCATTCCTCTCTCACCTCTACTCCTAACTCTCCAGACCATGATACCATGCCTTAATTTCCTTCTCACTCTGGAAGATCCTTTGCATCTGTGACCTTCTCATTCTGCACAGTTGCTCTTCTCTTTGGCTCTACCTCCTTCCATTGGCGAATTCTTCCAAGAACCTCCATCTTGAGGAAGTGCCGGTCACTCATCCTTCACTAATTTGGTTCTGCTCCTGACTCTCTGGACTTTGACGCTATGCTCTCATGAGTTTATGTTTTCCTCTCCCTCCCTTCTTCCTAGCACTTAGCACAGTGCCTGGAAGACAGCAAGTGTTTAGTAAATACTTGATGACTTACTTGTTGAAAGGATGGTCAGCAGAGGGGAGATGGTAAAACCAGTGTGATGTTGTAAAAATGCTATTCTAAGCCAAGTCACCCATTATCATTTTCAGAATTGCTGTGGGAGGTAGTGAGAAGTGGAATTGGTTTTGCAAGAATTGTTTTATCATTTTCTACAAGAGTAAAATGAGAAAATCTCCTCTACAAGGTCCCTGGGTAATTTTATTAGATGTGTAAATACATAGTAGACTTTTTCTGTCATTGCCAGCTTTTTCTGGGTGAATGCTCAGCCACAGGTTTTTTTTTTCTCCTGAATTAGAAAGTGGGAAATGTTCTCTATTCAATTTAGATCTGAGGTAAAGGAAAGAACCCAAACCTGACATCCTCATCACCATTTTCTGAAATCTTTGTTTCTAAGAACCTCACAGGAAGACCATCTCTCTCCTATCTCTCTCCTAAACAGGGTCAGGTAGCAACTAAATGAGAAGGCAGTGCTAGTCTAGGTCATTGCTTTTGATGCCTTTGAAGTGATAACAGAAAAAAGGGAACCTCTAGGCAAGTAGCTCCAGAGTTAACTGTGAGCCAGTATTGAAGCACTCTTTCTCTCTGTCTCTCTTGCTCTCCCTCTCTGTCTCTCTGTCTCTCTCCTTCCCCCTTCTCTCTCTTGCCCCTCCTCCCCCAGGGTTTCATATGTATATGTATACATATGTATACATAAACATACACTCAGAAAGGCTCCATATACACATGTATATATGTACATATAACAATCCTGTGGAATAGGTTATTATTATATATTCTCATTTTTACAAATTGTTAAACTGAGGCTCAGAGGAGCAAAGTAGTGGGATTTGAAGGCAGGTCTTTCTAATTCCCAGTCCAACATTATATTTACTATAGAGAAAAGTCTCTTAAATTCTCTGGGCCTCAGTTTCCAAAGTTATAAAATGAAGAGGTTGAATTCAAAGACCCATTCTGTCTACAACCCTATGATTTTATAACATCTCCAAGTAATTTGTTTTTTACACCCTGTCAGTAGACAAGATTGACTACTAGTGATGGCTAGATTAAAAAATCCCTTTTTACTTGTAAATAGTTGAATATCTCTTTCTTATAAAAATTAAACAATGTTTACAAAGAAGTCATGTAAAGATGAATAGCAGTGCATGGTCCATGTTATACAGGTATTATGTTCCCCCCACTCTCAAACCTGAGTCAGGTGGTAGAGTAGGTAGAGAGCTGGGCCTGGAGACAGGAAGACCTGAGTTCAAATCTAGCCTTACACACTTATTAGCTGTGACCCTGGGCAAGTCACTTAACCTCTGTTTCCTCAACTGTAAAATGGGAATAACAATAGCACCTACCTCCCAGAGTTGTCATGAGAACCAAGTGAAATAATATTTGGAAGATGCTTAGCACAGTGTCTGGCACATAGTAAAGCCTACATAAATGTTAGTTACTATTATGATTAAATCTAGTGAGAGATAATTTGTTATACTTTCAGATATGTCTATTTGTTAGGAAATTTATTTTTCCCTGTGTACATTTAGCTGTAATCTGATTCTTTGAAATTTCTAACCTTGTTCTGAGTTCTGCTCTCTGAGGTCAAGCAGAAAACCCTTCTTTCACATGAGAATTCTTCAACTAATGGAAGATAACAATCACATGCTCATTAGGGCTTCTCTTTGAGACAAACACTTCTGGTTCTTTGAACCTATGCTCATTTAGTATGATCTTAAGACTCTTCATTGTCCTGGTTGTCCTCCCCTGTGTGCCATCCAACCTATCACTTTCTATCCTAAACATAGTATGAATTGAATACAGTACCCCAGCTGTGGTCTGACCAGGGCAGAGGATGATAGGTTCATTATCTTTCTTATTTTGGACTGCCTGTCTCTCTTAATGCAGCCCAAGATTGAATAAATGTTTTTTTCTTCCATATTCTATGACTGACTTGTATTAAACTGACATCCATGAAAATAGTCAGATGTCAAAATATCAATTTGAAGGTGAGAAATAGATTTGCAGCTTCAAGTGCATCTTTAAAAAATTATACTGCTATGGAAATGCTTGTTTTATTCCATAAATTAAAAATAAAGAAAAAAAGAAAGTGAGAAAGGACATCTTATCCAACCTACACATGAAATGCCTCCCCAGTATGAATGAAACAGCCATACAAGAAAAACATATCTGTGAAATGACGAGATAAAGTGGTCACGCAGCCTCTACTTTTCGACTTCCAAATAGGGGGAATCCATTTCATCCCAAAGTAGTCTATTCCACATAGGGACAGCTTCAATTGCTGGATATTTTTTCTTGACATCAAACCTAAATTGACTTTTTGAAAACTTGCACTCACTGTTTCTAGTTCTTTCTTTTCAGGTAAAACAAAACACTAACCCTTTCTCCCTGTGAGAGTTCTTCAAATAGCTGAATATAGCCATCATGTTTTTCTTGCCCTCAAACCTGAATCTTCTCTAGGCTAAACATGCCCAGTTCCTTCAACCTATTTTCCTGAGGTGGTCTTAAGGCCTTTCACTATTCTGATTTCATTCTACTCTGTACCATCTATCCTTCCAATGGCTGTCCCCCAAAGTGGCACAAACTAAATACAATACTCCAGAATGTGGTCAGACCAAGACAGAGTACAACAGATCTATCTTTTCTGTAACTTTGAACCTTATCCCTCTCTTATTGTAAACTAAGACTGAACCAATTTTTTTGTCTGCTATATCATATTGAGCCTGCATTCATGGAAACATGCAGATGTCACAGAATTAATGAATTTGAGAACAGAGAGAGTTCAAAAGTAATCTAATCCAATCAATACAATAGAATGCAGTACAATTCACATTATTAAAGTACCTTCTATGTGTCAGATACTGTGCTACTCACTGGGGATATAAAGAAAAGCAAAGAGTCCCTCCCCTTAAGGAGTTCACAATCTAATGGGGGAGAAGACATAATCAACAAAGAGAAGGCACTAGAATTAACAGGGCTTGGTAAAGGCTTCCTGTAGAAGGTGGGAATTTAGCTAGCATGTGTAGGGAGTCAGGGAAGCCAAGAGGTAGAAATGAGGAGAGAGAACATTCTATGCATTGGGGGGGGGGAGGTGACCAGTGTATATGCCTGGCATTGGGAGATTGAGTATCTTGTTCATGGAAAAAAGTGGCCAGTATCACTGGATAGAAGAGTTATGTGGGGCAAAGGGACTGTAATGTGTAAGAAGACTGAAAAGGGGGATGGTGGTTAGTTTAGGAAGGGCAAGGAATCCCCACTAAGCTTTAGTTCTCACCCAGGCTTGATCTGAAGACCTCCAAAGAGACATAAGTACCTTTCAAGGCAACCCATTCACTTCACTTTTGGAGAGCTCTAATTGTTAAGAAGTTCCTTCCCCCCCCCTTAGTTTTTTTTTTTATCAGAAGTGCCCAGGGTCACCCACACAGGATCCATTTTTTTTTTTAGCACAATAACCCATACCTTCAGCCTTGAAGCAAAGTCTAGGCTAGGGGGTATCATCAGAACAGTGAAAAGGGCTCAATGGGTCTACTCCTATTTCGGGACCAAACAGCTGGCTAGTGCTCGTGCTGCTTCCAACAGACTCAACTTCTTAGGGCCTACCCTCAGCTGACTGAGGTCAGCCTAGTACTGCTTGGAGTTGACACATCACATCCTGAACCCTGTAGCTGATTCAGGCCCATTTAGCACATCTTGCATCTGTGTCTTCTTCTGGCCCATATTGAGTCACAGCCCCCTTCAATTCTTTGTGCAATGTGTCACTCTGAGTCACAGGGTTTAAGTAAACAATCTTTTTACTAAAATCATATTCCAATACACTCATAGAAACAGTTCTCAAGGCAGTTTAAAATTAGTCCAGAGGATAAAAAACAAATAAATGTTGTAGGTAAGAATAGCAAGTAAATTTTGTGGGATCTCATTCCAAAAGACCCACAGCTGGGTCTCAGATCAATACACCCTGGGACAAAATTAAGCTAAAATGTCCAGTTTTACCACAACTTCCTTGATTGCAACTGTCTTGTCTGGTTCTCTCTCTGTCTCTCTGTCTTTGTCTCTCTTGCCTCTGTGTCTCTGTCTCTCTGTCTGTCTGCCTCTCTCTCTCTCTCTCTCTGTATATGTTGGGAGCAATAACTCCCTGCTTCCTAGTTCCCCCAGTATCCTGGTCTACAATGAGGAGATTGCCCCTAGTGTGAATAGCTACATCTCTCTGACTCATGCTGAGTTTATACTCCACTAAAATTGAGAAATATTTTTAAATGAAAGGCTGCTTAATGATGCCTAACCTATCTTGTATTTGTGAAAGAAAAAAAATTTTTTTTTGTGTCTGAGTGAGTGACTTTGCATTGTCCCTACTGAGTTCTATCTTATAAGATTCAGGCCAATGATATAGCCTATCTTGAGTATTGACTCTCATCCATTCTGTTAGCTGTATCTTCTGGCTTTGTGTCTTGTGCATATTTGATAACCCTGTTACATATGCTTCTATCCAAGTCACTGACAAAGATGAAACATCACAGGGCAAAGCAGAGTTGCCCAAGGCATTCTATTGGAAACTTCCTACCAGACTGATGCTGAACTATTAACAACTATTCTTTGAGTTTGGTCATTCAATCCCTTTTTATTACCAACTATAACACTGGATCTTTTACACAGAAATATTTGCTTCAGAAAGTATAATCACAAAGAAGCAAATTTATTCCCTCAACATGTGAGAGCCATAATCCTCTTCCATGCTTATACTTCTGTCTCTGGGGAGGGGAGGAGCATTAGGTTTATTGCTTTGCTCAGTTTCTATAGAGCCTTCTTACTACCTTCCTACTTATCTTAGGCACCAACTCCTTATTATTGTATTCATTTATGGTGTAATGGTCATCTTTTGCTTCAGAGAAAACAGAAACAAAATAACTACTTAGAAGTGTTTTCCAGATGAGCTATTGTCTAGCAACCTCCCCATTCTTGTCATTGTGAAGTTGAATTTTACGAAGCCAGTGTAAGACTTCACATTTGTCCCATAGAATCTTATTGGATTATATTTGAACCAATGTATTAGCCTATCAATTTTATGTCCTGTCTCTGTCATCCAGGATGTTATTATTTTGCTCTGCCAAATTAAATCTTTTTTTTTTTAATAGTGTAGCAGGTAGCCTTCCATCCTCATGCCTTCTCTCACCTCTAAGCATGCACAACAACTGTGCCAGTCACGCCGTGCACTCTACTCCTATAAGGAGTAGGCTGCCAGAGTCATGCTTACCAGTCTTCGGTGCCCACCTGGATAAACACAGAGACCAGCCTGATCAGGAGGTGCAAACACTCGAGCTTTATTCAGAGGCCATC
>NW_020954587.1:17276793-17276901 GCF_900497805.2 Vombatus ursinus | reverse complement strand
TTAGGACTGGATACAGGAAGGAGACATCTGGGGTTAGTGCATAGACAAAGGGAGAATATGTGACACAGGAAGTCAGGCCCAGATACCGGGAGGAGGCGTCTGGGGTCA
>NW_020954587.1:17254894-17276655 GCF_900497805.2 Vombatus ursinus | reverse complement strand
TGCATAGCACTGCCCACTGCCTCAGAAGCGTGAGCTCCGGTTACTTCCTAATATCTTGTTCCTACCCCATCTTTCCACAATCCTCACGTGGCAGTATCCAACATCAGACAATCCCTCACAAACAACTATTCCAACTGACCACAAGGGAACTTTGAGACTTCCAGTTTACTATTGAACTATTTGTTAAACTTCCAGTTTAGTCATTCTTGACTCATCTGCTAAAAGACTACTGATTACTTGCTTAGCTGAAAGAGCAAATGACAATAGGTACCACCCCAGATGGAAAAAGAAGGCCTTTTAATATCTATAGAAGAAAATAGAGAAGGCCGCATCCATGTGCTGATAACAAAATCAGTGGTCCCATTCAGAAGATGTCACAAATCTTTTGGCTCTAATTTATCCAGCAATTTGTTTGATTCTACATTTTATCTTTTAAAAAAATACTTGTTCAACTTTGAGAAGGGAACATTAATGTCTCCCACCAGTATTGTTCATATCTATGTCTTTTTGCAATTCAGTTGGTTTTTCTTTATGAATTTGGATAGTAAGCTATTTGGATCATATGCATTTTATGTGGATCTTAGTTATGGTTACTGTAAGCCTAATGTAATTTCCTTGTTTATACCTGTTGATATTGTGAGTCTTTGTTTTTGCTTTGCCTAATAGCATGATTGCAATTTTAGATTTATCTTTGACTAATTTTAATACCACTTTCTGATATTAAATAATATATTTTTCTGATATTACTCCTTTATTAAAATTTTTTTCAGTGGCTTCCCAGTACCTACCATATAAAGTATCTTGATATTGGTATTAAAGATGCTCCATAATAACCTGACCTTAGTGTACTTCTACAGTTTTATCTCACAAAAATACTTGTATTCTAGCAAACATGACTATTTACTATCTCTCATTCTTGGCTTGTTTACTTCTGTGTCCATGCCTCTGCTTAGGTTATCCTCCCTGGTCTTAAAATTAATTCCCTCACTTCACCTCAACCCATCCTACTCTCACCCTACATCTACTTTTTTAAAAGTCTCTTTAAGGTCCAACTCAAAGGTCATCTAAACCTTTCCTTGAGCTCCTTGCATGAAAGCACCTTGGCACAATCATTTGTACTTATCTCATTCTTCCTTGTATCATTGGTAAGTAACAATGGCACCTGTTTTCCTCAATATTAGATTTTAAACTTTTTGAAAGCAAAGCCTATGGTACATTTATTTTTCTATCCCCAGTACCTATCATAGTGCCTTGCACATGGTAAAAAATATAACAAATATTTGTTGGATTGAATCAAAAGAGTAAAAGAAAGAAGAGTTGCTGAGGAAAAACTATGGAACATTCACAAAAAGTCCTCAGACAACAACCGTGACCTCATCACCAATAACAAAAACAACAAAGACCTCTAATTCTTAATGTACTTCCTATATTAATTGCTAGAAGATTACTGACAACTTGAGAAATGTCTATGTGGTGACTAAAATAGTATAATTCAAGAGGATAAAATGCAAAATGAAATCCAAAACTGTTTAATTGTAGTGGTCAAGTTTGACCCCAGAGAAGAGGAAATCATCCCCCTCTTTTCATTTGAGAGGTGGAGCTGTGGATGTACAAAGCTGCACATGTTCTTATACATGTTTGCTGTGTCCATTGGTTTTGCTTAACTGTTATTGTTCCTATTTTTGTTTCTTTTGTGTTTTTTTTGTTACAATATTGCTCTTTGGCTGGAGGGAATGATGTTGGCAAGTGGTGCATTATTTGAAAAACAAAAGATATAAATAAATCTTTATTTTTAAAAAGTAATTAAAAAAACAATTGATGTCACTGAGACCAAAAAGATAGTGGATGAACAAAGGTAAGCAACTTTCTTGTCTCAAAATTTTGGTGTGCCTATGTGTGTATGTGGTATGTGCAGTACTTAGAAAAACAACATGTTATGCTGAAAGGAGCCATGTTTATAGTCAGAGGACTTCAAATCCCAGCTCTGCTACTTACTAACATTGGACTCAGTTTCCTCATTTGAAAACTGAGGAGTTGAAATAGACATTCACTAAGATTCCTTGCAGCCCTGCCAGTCTATAAAGTTGTTAACATAGTAAAAGCACATTTTAGATAATTTCATCTATATATTCTCAGAGATTAATTATGTTTATTGTATCTGACACCAGTCAGGAAAAGCAAAATCTTTTGTGAGCCTTACAAGTTAAAAAGCATCATTTGTAAATGATTTTGCTTTATTGTATCTGATTCTAAAAGGAGACAGCACTAAGAGCTCTGTCTGTGAGCATTACCACTTGAAAAGTTATGCTATCTCTCTGGATCTATCTATATCTATGTATCCATCTATGTATTTATGTCTCTATGAGTCTATCTGTCTGTCTGTCTTTTTTTTTTTTCTTATCTAGCCTTAATAGTTGAATGGGTGTTGCCTTAGTCACACTGAGAACTGTTAAAGACCTCAGATTAAAAAGGCCAAGGTCTCCTACTGCATCTGGTCCATCTCCAGTTGTCCTGATCTGTATCTGACCACTGGACCCAGATGGCTCCAAAGGAGAAAGTGAGGTTGGTGACTTTGCACAGCCCTCCTTCACTTAAATCCAATTCACTTGTCTGTCATGGCATCACCTCCCTGATGTCATGGTCCTCTTTGAGAATGAAAGACAAATAACAATAATATCTATCTATCTATCTCCACACATATACATACACATACATATGTGTATACATATATATATATACACACACACATGCATACATCTGAGTACTTTCAGTGCAAAACCATTTACCTGAGATGTCAATGGATATGCGTACCTTCACCTTCAATATTCACAGAGGGGAATGAGACAAATAAACAAATATTAAATAACTGGAAATACGTCTGGATTGATGTGATCTCCTAATGCGTAGGGAGTAGATTGAGTAAAGCCAAAGTAAAAAATGCCTTCTATGAAAGAATCATCTAGCTTCTAACAACAAACTTCCTAGGATAATGCATAATATTTATGTCTATTTTTTTCTTCTTCTTTTTTTCACACAAGTACAGATTGCACTAAACAAGTGACAGCAGAACAATGCAATCCACAGAGCTCGGGTTTGGTTCCTAAGTGGACATGTATCCTTAGCTGGTTTTCAAAGAGATTGCTGGGGTTGAGAATAAGAAGAATGAGCACCAGTCAGATGTCTCTATGGTGTGGTGACTGGAGCTTTAAGGGTATAAAAATTTAGTAGACATTGATAGCATGCTGTAGGACATTGTTAACATCCTTCAGCAGTCTAGAAACAGCTGAACTAAACATCTACCTAGCAAGAAAAGGATTAGTTGAAATAGAAAGCTACTAGAGGACACTGTACCTTAGATGAGCTCTTTAGAATTCCAGTGAGATTATGCTCACCCATTTTCTGGATTCTCTAATAGCAATTGAGGATATATTTCATGACATTTGCTCAGGGCATGTTTTGTGCTACTTTCCTGGGGCACAGATATTGCTAGTTATGACTCTGGTACCAGGACTTTGAAAATTGAAACAGACTTGAATCCTCACCACTCCCAATGAGGCAATGTCACACCCAACAGAATATCCCCTATTGTGGCCATAACTGTAAGTAGAGAAATCATACCCAGAATTGAAAAGAAATTAAACGGAAATAAGAGGAAGCCTAGGTCTTTACCCTCATCTAGGCAGCTAACTGGATAATAGATAGAGCACTGGGCCTAGAGACAGGAAGACTTGTGTTCAAATTTGGCCTCAGGCACTTATTACCTATGTGACCCTGGGCAAGTTACTTAACCTCAGTTTCTTCAACTCTAAAATAGGGACAATAGGGGCAGCTAGATGGCTCAGGCGATAGAGAACCTGCCCTGGAATCAGGATGATATGAGTTCAAATCCAGCCTCAGACATTTGATACTTACTAGCTGCGTGACCTTGGGCAAGTCACTTAACCCCAATTACTTAGCCAAAAAAAAATAAAATAAGGACAATAATCACCTACTTTTCAGGGTGTGGTGAGAATCAAATGAGACAATGTTTGTAAGGCACTTAGCTGAATGCCTGATGTATAATAAGTACTGTATGAATGTTAGCTATTATTATTACTATTAGTCATAGTAGTAGTAGAGATAAAATACTCAATGTCCCACACTCGAATGGGGGGAGGGGGAAGCGGTGAGAGCTTGAGAAAAGAAAGATCCTGGTCTTTTGGCTTCCAGTTTCAAGAGCTGGAAGAAATATGCCACTGCAAACTCTTTGAGGTCCCTAAAGGTAGAAAAACTCTGGGAAGAAGCCAATATGTAGAGGAGCTGGCACTAAATTATGTCCCTATTCCCAGTTTACTTTATTGAGGAATTTCCCCTCGGGTGAGATCTGAGATTCTCTTTGTTGAGCTGAATTATCTCTTTCCTAATGGGAAAGGTGATTCGTATTGTCTGGTTCATATCCTCCTAAATACACCTTCTCTGATTTCAGTTTTGTTATCAATAAATGGGTTATTTGCTATTTGCTATGTGTGATTATTGTGGAGCTGGCGTTTGGTGAGAAGAGAGTCAAGACTCGGACATATAGCTAGGGACCCTCCTTCCCCATTAAGGAATATCCATCCATCCATACATACATACATATATACATACATAAAATACTTCCCCCTAGACTAACAATATTGAAAAGAGCAGATAGATGTTCTTGTCCTGGAGAGAGTAATCCCTCTCTCTGAGGAGGGCAGAGTGGCCAGCCTCTGGCCCCAACCTCCTGCTTCTCCTCTTGGCAAGAATCAAAGTCTCTCTTGGAGAAGGGTGAGGAGAGGAGACTCTAGAAATACTTATTCTTGGGGCAGCTAGGTGGCGCAATGGATAGAGCACCATCCATGAAGTCAGGAGGACTTGAGTTCAAATGTGGCCTCAGACCAAACACTTAACACTTACTAGCTCTGTGACCCTGGGCCAGTCACTTAACACCAATTGCCTTAAAAAAAAAAAGAAATACTTATTCTTGCCTCCCTAAAAGACACACCTAGACAAACCCATGCAAACACATATGGACAATATAGCACATCCCACCCCACCCCACATTCCTGAGAAAGAGAAAGACATTCTCTATTCTTGAGGAGCTTACATTCTAATGGGGAAAGACAACATATAAAAAATTGGCCACCTAAAACAGTGATAGAGGAGAGGAATGGGGAAAGGTCTTGAAGGAAATCAGAGAATGCAACTATAGCTCAGAAAAAGCTGAGACCAGCAAGAAATGCAAAGGACAATAAAGAGAGGTGTGTGTGTGTGTGTGTGTGTGTGTGTGTGTGTGTGTGTGTGTGTATGAAAGCTTTATTGGGAAGTGGAACAGAATCAAAAAAGAAATAAGATTGTAGCTCACTGTGAGTGATCCCATTCACAGATGATAAATGTCCATAAACACAGCTGTTTATTTCTTGGTTTGCTTCTATTTTATCTGTCATAAAGGATGATACTTGGGCTGGGAAAGGATAGGAAAAAAAGTAATAGACTAATAAGGAATTAAAACCCAAAATAAATTAGATAAGAAGGCACATAATTGTGATTGATCAGTTCAAGATCAATCAAATTCCCTAAATTCTAGAATCCTGATGAGAAAGATGTGGCTAGACAATATTTCATTTGAAAAAGATTAAGGTGTTTACCTTAATCTTTTTCAAATGAAATATTGTCTAGCCACATCTTTTGGAATTTTAATTCCCTATTAGTGTATTTCCTTTTACAATTAGGAAATCTAGCTCTCTATTTTTTTTTCAGCCCTCTACCCAGCGCTAAAGCCACCATTTCACCAGCACTGCAGAAATAATTTTCTATTAACATAGTTTTTGAGAATCCATGGTCCTCTTTGTGACACAATGAGGAATTGGATTGGAATTTTTATGAGGGAAAAGATATTACAGATTATTGATATGTTGTGAAGTAACCTGTTAGAAGATTTATTGGAATAGATTTAGCCCTAAAATTCTATGATTTGGAGGTGGCTTCAGCTCTGGGCAGAGGGCTGAAAAAAAAAATAGAGAACTAGATTTCCTAATTGTAAAAGGAAAGAATTCATAGTTCAGCCCCTACTCATACTGAGATTAAACTGATACCATGTATCATACATGGGGAGGTGAGTGATAGAATTGAGAGTGACTCCAACTTAATGATTTGTCTGGTATAAGTGAATTAATAAGGCACATTTTACTGGCATGTGAAAGCGTGCATAAATGTGTTTACCAGGAGAAATCTTTTGCCTTGAGATAACAGCAAGAAGGAAATTTGATAGTTGAGGGGGTGCAGGTTGAGGAACACTCAGAATATGTGGATTTTCTCATTAACATGAGGATCCTGGGGGAGGAGGGGGAATAGTTACCTTTTCTTAATTAGGGGGATCACATGGTTCTATACTGAACCTGACATGGAATCACGGCCCCTGTATCCAAATGGACAACTGCTCAATTTTTTCCATTCTTGTGACAGCTTTAATTCAGCCAGAGAGCATATGATGGCTCTGGGTAATGATACCCCTCCTCCAAAAACAAAAACAAAGAACTACATAGTGGGAGGCATCAATAAAATTCCTTCTGACCCCAAAGGAGAAGACCTTTAAGTGTCTAATCTCGTTCTCTTACATTGATTAGATTCATGAAAGACTGAAGTAATAGGTATGACAACTTTGTCCAGCTCCTTTAGTTAACTGTAAACCACCAGGTGCCACTTGACTTCCTTATGGGCCATATGAAGTTTTCTGTAAGAGGAATTGGGATAGTGAAATACTCTGGACTCCATCACTATCACTAGGGAGAACATACCTTTCATCTCCCCGAGACCCAAAATTGTTTCATATAAAATACATGGGATACCTTGGGTAACTTGGAAATTATCCAATTGACTTTACCCATAAGAGGTTGCTTAATTATCCTTTGCTTAATGGTCTGCTTTCCAATCCCTAACCACTTTCTACCTCTTCCCATCCCCCTCAGACTTGAGTACTTTGATTATGATTTATATAATATTATTGTCCCCTGGTATTATAATGGCCCCTGGCTGCTGCTGTCCAGCAGTCCCTTTTATCCAAGTGGAGCTAAGGCATTAGAGGGTGTCTTAGATTTGGGTGGGTGGGGCTTAAGAGTCTTATTGCCCTGGTGCTAAATGGTATAGCACACTTTTATATACTACACTTATTTTATATATTATGCCTAGTAATAGGGTAATAGGTAAGCCGACTATCAATGGTCTCCTTATCAACCCCTTTTTTTCAGATTCCAAACCAAAAGCTTCTTATGGTATGTTACTACTACCTCAACCTATTGTCTGGGCAGTGAGCATAGTGATTACTCCCAGAATGCTTATTTACAATGATAGCTACTTTTGCCCATATTATCACTATTGCCATCTTGATCTGCTCAAATTTAATCACTTGCTCTGCCCACAACTGTGTGGTGAGGGGGAGCCTATAGCAAAAGCCTAATGCTATTTGGGAGGGGCTTTGCCCAGAAGTTGGGATCTAATTGCTTCCCAGGGAGGCTGGTCAGAGTTTTTGAGGGTTCTGAGGGATGGAGCAGTATAGAAGCTGTCTACCAAATATGTCTTTTAAAAATTTCATCACCTTCTTTGCAATCTCCTATCAAGAAACCAACTGCAATAGGGACTCATGTTTATGGGGCCAGGTATGCACAACTCTCCATCTTAAACCTTTAAAATAGGACAGGGAATGATTCCTATCTGGTGCCAGTTAAAACTCATTGAACTGCTTTTACAAAAGTAAGTCTTCTTCAGTCTCTCCAGGTGATGTAATGCTATTGTAGAGAGGATCTCTGAATTGGCTCCATTGGAACACACCCTCAACAATCATTGTGCTAATGACTAAGGTTGTTATTTAATCTTCTTCCCCAACCACTGAAGTTTCTTGGTGGTGAAATCTTGTCCACTCTTGTACCCCCTTGTGGACATAGTAATATGGTAAGCCTGAGCCTCTCTTTATATTGAGTCAGATTCTTAGTTCCTGTCTTTACTCCTACTCATTTTCTATTCCTTTACATCTCTGATCTCAGTGGTTCTTAAAATTTTCTGTGAGACCTCTGCTCCAGAGATTGAATTACCCACCCAGACTATTGTTCTTACCCATGGCCTGTTAGTCCTTATTCCCATCAACTTCACTCTCTGAATTCCAGGGTCTTTTCTCTGTCAATTATTTCTTATTTATTCTGTATATTGCTTGCTTTGTATATATTTGTTTGCATGTTGTCTCCTCTATTAGATGGTAAACTTCTTGAGGGCAGGGACTATTTTTTTTTTACCTCTTTTTATATCCCCAGTGCTTAGCACAATATCTGGCACATAGAAGGCACTTAATAAATATTTATTGATTGATTGTTCTTACCAGGTCCATCAGCTGCCCTCTCTGCCTTCATGTAAATGTTCTTAAAAACCAAGGTCTAGGGGGCAACTAGGTGGCACAGTGGATAGAGCACCATCCCTGGATTCAGGAGGACCTGAGTTCAAATCCGGCCTCAGACACATAACACTTACTTAGCTGTGTGACCCTGGGCAAGTCACTTAACCCCATTGCCTAGTCAAAAAAAAAAAACAAAAAAACTTCCCCCAAAAACCAAGGTCTATGTCTCTTGTTACTTAATTGACTTTGTACTAAGCCAATTTACTTTGTGCTATCAATTCATCATGTCTAGGACTGTTACTCACAACCAGGAGTACTCGATCTGGCATTATCTTTATCTACATCTTCATCATGCTTTCCCTCACTTCAGCCACAACCATTTCAATCCAAAATGTTGGTCTGATCTTAATTGGGCCAGTCTGATAGTTTGGGTACAAGATTGGAATGAGATGAGGCTTTAAACAGTTACCAGATTTATTCAGAGATACCATGGAAAGGATACTCATAAAAGATATAATCCTGGTTCAAGTAGATGCTTTCATCTTTCTCTCCACACAGAAACTCTTCTGGTCAGTAGGGAAAGATATGATTATTTGCAGAGTGATGGGACATTTGCCAAGTCTGAAGGACACTGACCCTGTGGACGGGGCTCTTTTCTACCCTTAGGTCACTAGGAATTTGGGTCAATGGCTAAAGCCTTAGTCTTTGAGTCCAATTGAGTCTCAAGGATGGTTTCATTATCTTTAAAGGTATTGAATGAACCTAGCTTGTATAGAGTAGGGCCCCAGGAAAGGCTAGCCCAGTCCATTTGGTAAGGATCTTGGGAAATATTGCTTCAGTCCTTTACTGTGATTTCTGAGACCAATACAGAGTATGTTGTTTCCCCCTCTTAGAATTCAAGCTACTTTATGGAAAATACTGGCTGATTTCTGTATTTATATTGTTAGTTTGGCACATAGTAAGCATTTAATAGACGCTATTTTATTCATTCATTCCTCTCTTCATTGTCACACTCAGGTCATACTCCTAGTCTCAGCTCTGGGTGGTTATGGATAGAGCACTGGTCCAGGAAGACCTAAGTTGAAATCTAGCCTCAGACACTCAGACAGCTGTGTGATGCTGGGCAAGTCACTTAACTTTAGTCTGACTCAGTTTCCTCAACTGTGAAATGGAGATAATAGCAATTACCTGTGAGGATCAGATGAGGTAATGTTGTGGTCTGAGAGATTTAGAGACCCCTCAAGGACTAGTGTATAGGAGGGGGTCATCTGGAATGAATTCACAGACTCAAGCATACTTTAAGTCAAGGTGGCAAAGATTTATTGTTACGGTATATAGTGGGCAAGGATTCTCAAGGAACCTGCCATGGTGGGCAGAGCTCCTTAGGGAACTTGCAACCTAACAAGAATGATGCTAAAGCTTATAAAGGAAAAGTAGTGAATTATGTGCCAAGTATGCTAATTAGGTGATAACATACAACCATGTCATTCACTACTGGAAACAGAGGGAAGGCGGGTATCCGAAGGGGTATGTTTGCATGTTGTCTCCTCTGTCTGTTATGTCTGAAATAAGATAGCTTCAGGAGTTGACGTCTATAGTGTGACCTCTGGATTGTATATGGTAACTGTGGGCATCAGTATTTGGTAGTTCTGCTGGTACAAGATAGTTTTGTTCATACAAGGGAAATTCTAACAAAGGTCAGCTTGTTCTTATAACAGGGAAAGATAGTTTGCCTCACTGGGCCCGCTCATGAGTCACTGCCAGAGACAGAGTCCTTGGACTGGAGGGAAACTGCCAGGGATAGTGTTTCTGAGGCCAGGGAGAAATTGAGATCAAAGCACAGGCACCCAAACACCCCATCAGTAAAATTTGTAAAGTGCTTGGTACAGTGTCTGGCACATAGTAGGTACTTAATAAATGTTTAGTGCCTTCCAATTCCACCTTTTCCTTCCCTGGATATCTTACAGGCCTGAACGCATAGAGAAATGTGAAAGAAAGATTTGCCCTTAAGTGTAGGACTATTTAAATAAGCACATTTATTTAGAAAGGGATTAAAATTAGATGGTTAAGACAACTTGATATTTCATACTCAAAGTTGTGGCATTTGGGTATAATTTGCTATTCTTGCTTGTCATCAGTTACAGAACAACAGAAAGTCAGATTCAGTGGAAAGAGGGAAACAAAGTTTATTTATGGAACAAGAGTAAGCTGCAAGAAGCTCTGTGAATAGCATTGCTTAGCCCTTGTCCAGTCTATGCCAAGCAGTTCAACTAAGGATTAACATTTAACTACTAGAATCAGCTGGTAAGAAGACTATTTGGTTTCATCTGCTCTCCCAAAATGAGAGGTACTAGAGTTTCTCCTCTCACTACAAAATCTGAACCCTGGCAAGTCTTGGCTGACTTTTGTCCTCAATTGAACCTTCGTGGTACCTTCAGAAGGAAAGACTAGTGGCAAATAATTTATGCCTTATTATGAGCTGGAAATAATTGATATAGAAGCTAGATTACCTTGGCATGCATTAGGTGGACAGGACACCACCTATATTTTCCATTGAGTTAGCCACTCCATTAAAGAATCATATTTTTATTGTCTCTTGTCAAGTTTCAGATTGTGAAAAGAAAGGAATGTTTAAATTTTTACAGGCTGTTATGTAATTGGGATGGCATCAAATTAATGGACTAGATGGAAATGGTAAGCTATTATAGAAAACTATGCTCTTCCTACTGTCCCTTCTCCTAGTCTAACAATGTGTGTGTGTGTGTGTGTGTGTGTGTGCTTCTTGTAGTATGTCAGGTTAAAAAGTGTTGGCCTGAAGAAAATTAATTGCTCCTTATATGGCCCCCACCCCGGAGTAAGCATTGCCCTTCTCCAGCTCTACGACTTTTCTTTTTATTCAATGCCTGCAGCACATCGGATAGGGTGGAGGATCTGCTTCTAAAACTCTCCCAGGAAAAAGATATAAGAAGAATAATAAGGAATCAATGACTGTCTATCTTGCATATCAGGCATAGACTCTATCAAACTACTTGACTCATTCTATGTCCAGGTCTGAGTTAGTCTGATTTCTTCTCTGTTCGAGATGAGTTTAACAACATGTTTTCAATAATAACTTTTTTTGGTTCATATGACTCTCCAGCAGGGCTCCCCAACTATTTTAAAAGAGGACTTCTGTGTAATTGATCATACCTTAACTTCCAGTTGCCTTTAAGTAAGATATATACAGAGTAACAATGCTTTGAGTTTAACCACAATTATATCCATTGGCCTGCAGTTACTAAATGAACACCAGTGTAAAATATAAACCTTAAAGAAATAAAGATACATTTAAAAATGAATCTTCACTCTCCCTGGAAAGTGGAGAAGGAAGAAAAAGGAAGAAAGTATTATTATCTGTGATCTTGGTAAGCAAATGATACCCAAACTCCACAATTTTGAATATGAAATATCAAGTTGTCTTAACTATCCAGTTTTAATCCCTTTCTAAATAAATGTGCTTATTTAAATAGCCCTAGACTTGAGGGCAGATCCTTCCTTCACATTTCTCTATGTGTTCAAGACCTGTAAACTACCCAGGGAAGGGAAAGGTGGAATTGAAAGGCAACAAACATCTATTCAGTACCTACTATGTGCCAGGCACTGTACCAAGCACTTTGCAAATCTTATCTCATCTGATCCTCACAGGTAATTGCTATTATCTCTATTTTACAGTTGAAGAAACTGAGGCAGATTGAGGTGAAGCGACTTGCCCATGGTCACCCAACTACATTCTCTCCAGTATCAGCTCCAGAGGGTTCCAATATGCTCTTATCTCCTTCCCCTTTAATTGTGTTAGTTGCAAAAGTAGCAGCAGCTTTAGTGACAGCACTAATCTTCAGGAATCCCACATATTTCTCTCCCTACTCCTCTCCCACCTTGTGTCACTCCTCAGGAGGTCAGTTTTCCCTTAGTTTCCATTCTCTTCTTTCACAGGATATATACCCCTTCTTTTGTGTGGGAGGAGGAAAAAAAAACCTATTTTTTTTTTTCAAAACATCATCACAGCCTCAAAGTTACCAGGGTTCAGGTGGGGGATAACTCATCAACAGAATCCTTTGTCTTCCCATGAGGCATTTCTCCAGTGATCTGCTACAATAGAAGAATCATCCACTTACTCAGAAGACCTAAGAAGGGCTAGATTTGTATAAGCAGTGATGGGAAGTGTTTCTGTGGTTAGATATAGGTGTCATCAAAATCTCCTCTTTGACCCCAAATTTACTCTTCCAAGCCTACTGTAATGCATACAGTTCTTATAACAACAACAAAAATATCCTTGGTGGTTGCAATTTTCTTTTGCAAATCCTACAAATAGAATTCTTTCTGAGAGGAATTGCTAAAATGTACATATTCAGGCATGCCCTGAGTAGGGCGACATAATGCCAATTCATTTTTATATGTGAGGGAGAGAGAAGGGGATTAGGCCTAACTGAAGAACTTCACTGGGGCAAGCTGAGCAGCTGAGGGACAGGATAGAGGCTTTTATTAAGAAAGTGGGTAGTTAAAAGAGTGAATATGTTTGTAAAAGGGTTCTGACTAAGAAAAGAGAAAGCTGAAAACAGAGAGTGGGAAGACAATGAGGGCAAACATGCCATACTTCACAATCTTGCATAGGGCAAACTATTTAGAAGTTCCCTGCTATGGGCTCCTGGTGAGTCGCTTTATATCTACTCTCTTATTCAGGAGAAATGGGCTTGAAAGGTCACGTAAGAAATTGTTATTTTACCACACTGTTATGTGGATTCCTATGCTTTGCATTCCTGTGCCATCCCAGATTGATTTATAGTCATCCAATGAAAAGATTTAATTTTAACTTTTCCATCTTTGTGCAGTGGTTTGAGAATTAAGAATTGATTAGAGGTAATTTTTGCTATAATCAAGTTCAGCACCTTATTATGAGTGAAATTGTCTGTTATAAATATGGAAGCTTTCCAGACTTCGTTGAATATGCTTTTCTATTTCTCAGTTAAGTTAAATGGAAGTCTACTTTGATAGGCCCAGGGTATCTGAACCAATGTATTAAAATAAAAGACAAATAAATAACTGACTGCTTTTAAGTGTGTTGTTGTTAAGTTGTTTTTTTCAGTTTCATTCAACTCTTCATGATCCAATTTGGGGTTTTCTTGGCAGAGATACTGGAGTGATTTGCCATCTCCTTCTCCAGCTCATTTTACAGATGAGGAACTGAGGCAAACAGGGTTAAGTGACTTGTCCAGGGTCACACAGCAAGTAAGTGTCTGAGGCTGGATTTGAACTCATGAAGATGAGTCTTTGTGGTTCCAAGCCCAGTGCTGTATCAGCTGAACTGATTGCTAGACAAGTTTTAATTCTAAGGGTATCATGTAACCCTTGTATTTAGTTCACTAGTGTTCATTGATTTGACTCAAAATAATAAGGATGAGTACAACAAGTAGGAATAAAAAGTTCTCATTTGGGCCACTTTACCTGCCATTTTTGTGAAAGGCAACTCTGTGTGTGTGTGTAACTTTTAATGATCTGGGGAATAGTTCAGTCTAACTGATTTGGCTGCTGAAATGTGGAAGAGATTTTGCTTTTTAGTGAACATTTTGAGGGACCATCAGGTTAATGGTCCTACCATTCCTTTAATTTCAAAACCTTAAGTTTTTTATCTGTTTGTTTGTTTGTTTTAGAACTAGCCAAATGTATCTGCAGGCTCTTTTTTTAGTATGTTAGGAGTAGAATCTTGAATGTGATTACTTTCAGGACCTTAAGATTTTAGACCTGAGAGATCATTTAGTCTAACTTTCATTTTATGAATGAGAAAATTAGGACCTCCAGCAATTTTGTCCAAAATTATACAAGTAGCAAGTGGCCGATCCTGGATTTGAACCAAAGTCTTTGGACTCTCAGGATGTTCAATGGCATGTAAAAAAGTGTTGTAATTATATGGAGGATAGAAACTCTTGTTGGAGGAGCTTTCTCCTGAATGGTTCCACCAAGTTCTCTGACTGTGATTTATGTAAGTCCAGGATCCCCTGTATAACAAGAGGTAGATAGAAATTAATTAGCATGCAAAGAAATAACAAAACTCCATGAACTGGATAATATAGCAAGAATAGAAGTATGAATATTTCCTCCCTAAATCTGGAAGCATACTCTCCTATGCCATCTTGGTCCCTGAGAAGAGTGGACTCAAACATTTCTACGTAATTTTCTACCTACCAGCTTCATTTCTAAATGTGACTTGGCTTAGGAATAGATGAGTCTGACTCTTGGGCTTGGTCAAACAGGTTAATTGGCACTTCATTTCGCTCTGGTTTCTTGAAAATTCCAGCATGGACTATAGCTCTTTGGTTTTTGTTGGATCCATCTTTGGACCTTCGGAAGCTGATACATTAGTAGCCATCTCCAATCTCCTAATCTAAAGGCAGAAAAGAATAGACACCACAGAGATAGAAGTAACAGCAGGACCATGCACTCTTGGATCTATGCCTGTCTTGGGTAAGAGAGGGCCCGAGTCCCTTTCCCCAACCCATGGGCACACACCAGTTCATTTTTTCTTTCTAATGCCAGCGAGGCAGAAAAAGCCACAGCCAGAAACTGAGTTAATGAATGTCTTCAGAATGCATACCAGTTCCTGGTCTATGGTCAGTCAACAGGTTATTCTTTATCATATGGTTATCATACAAGTTAGAGAATGCCTGTACATGCTCCAGATTCCATGTAGGAATTGTGTCAGCTGAGCACACCATGAGTTCTCACCTTCACTCCTACCTCTGTCCCTTACTGAGATAATTGCTTTCACCTGATATAATATTACAACAATATGTATGTCTCAGATTTCTCATCTTACACTTTGTTTAATTATTATTTAGTTGTTTCAATTTTAGATTTATGCTTTTCTCTTTGAGGAAGTACTCCAGTAAATCAGTTGGTCATCAGACAATGCCTTAATTAGTTTAAAATTTTAAATGTTAAATGTCTTAAAATAACATTTGAATATTCTAAGTCTGATTTCTTTATTGCTATTTACTCATTCCTATCCTGTTGCTTATCTGTTTTGGGATACTATTTTCAATTTACATCGATTAGTTGTCAAATGTTGAAAGGAGTTGTTATTATTCTTATTACCTCAGAAAATATTACTGGCCACACAAAAAATGTAGAGAAAGGAGAGCAGTCCTTTCCTTCCAATGCTACATTGTCGTGCAACATCTGGCCAGCCAATGATATTTTAATTGGTTGTTCTATCATACTGACTGGCCTGATGCTGAATGTCAGTTTAGTCATCCATTGAGAGGCAGATTAGGAATGCTGGACTATGCTAGCTCTGTCCTGTTACCCTTCTTTCCTTTGTTGATAAAAAAAAAAGTAGTACAAAAGTAAGAATACCAGGTGCATGTTGTTTTGGAAATATTGGACTAAAGTGGACATTTATGATTTTACAGACTGTTGCTCAAGGCCTTTTCTACTGAGAAAATTGAAGCCATGAATAATGCCCACCTTAAGTTTCTCCTTTTCTTTGAACTTCATAACATGCTTACTCATTCTTGTCCCATCCTCTGAGGAGCGAATCTTTGCCAGTGCTAACGTCCTTAGTATCTATCATCCCCTTCTATTTTCTCCTGGACCTTCCTCTAGCAATCATCCCTGCATCTCTCTTTTCTCACAAATCTCTCCCCTTCTACTTCCTTTCTGCTCATTCCTATTAGGAATGGGTGCTGTCTCTTGTCCAAAGCTTTTTCTGCATTTATTGTTGGAATCATATGATTTTTGTGGTTTTGTTAGTAAGATGATCAATTATGCTTATAGTTTTTCTAATATTGAGCAAGTGCTGTATTCCTAGTATAAATCCAACCTAGTTATGGTGTATAATTCTTGTGGTTGCTGTAGTCTTCTTGCTAACATCTTATTTAATTTTTTTTGAATCATTACTCATTAAAGATATGGATCTATATGTATTTTCCCTCTCTGTTTGACTCTTCCTAGTTTAGATATCAAGTAGTTTCTTCACCTGTAAAATGAGAGTATTGAACAAGTTGATTTAGCTCTATAATCTTATATGACTTTATATATATGATCATCTATATCTAGATTCATGGTCTGATAATCCCCAAACCCTACAACCTCTGAGATCCCTTCTAATTTCAGAATTTATGATTATAATACTGACTTGTATTCACTTAAAGAAAGCAGAAAATTATGTAATACACTGCATAATGCAGAATATCTTCAGGTATTTGATCCAATAATACAACATGGGATCCTGCTACATTCAGGCCTCCTAAAACATATTGGTTATGTTTTTGATCAATTTTTGCATAAGGCAGAATTAATTCTGCATAATCAATTTTTACATAATCAATTAATCAATTGATTGATCAATGACTTGTGTGTATGTTTTATTTTTTCCCCCCATTAGATCATGAGTTCCCTGAAGGCAAGGACTCTCTTTGCTTACTTTTGTATGCCCAGCTCTTAGCACAATGCCCAGCACATAGTAGGTACTTAATAAATGTCTATTGATTGATTGTAGGACCTTTTCATTTCCTAATTTTCAAGTGACTTCTGTAGAATTGGAGTAAATTGTTCTTTAAATATTTGGTAGAATTCACCTGCAAATCTATTCATCTGGACCCAGGGGTTTTTTTTTTCCCTTTGGAAGACCATTTATGGCTTGTCCAATCTATTTGTCTGACATTGGGTTATTTAATTTTTCTATTTCTTGTTTGGTTAATCTACCATTTTATATTTTGGTAAATATTTGTCCATTTCATTTAGATTTTCAGTTTCATTGGCATATAATTTGGCAAAATATTTTCTAACAATTCTCTTTACTTGTTCTTCATTTGTTGTGAATTTACTTTTTGGTTTTCTATTTTTAAAAATCAAATTAGCTAATGATTTACCAATTTTATTTGTTTAAGATGACATCTAGTTTTACTAGTGTAATGCCTTTTTTATTTTAATTTTGTTAATCTCTGATTTTTTTAGGATTTCTATTTTGTTGTTTAATTGGTGTTTTCACTTTGTTGGTTTTCTAGAATTTTTAACTTTCATGCTCAAGTCATTGGTTTGTTCTTTCTTTTATTTTTGAAAGTGTTTGGAGATACACATTTTTCTCTAAGTTCTGCTTTGGATGTATCCCTCAAATTTCATATGTTATCTTATTGTTTTAATTATTTTAATTAAATTTTGAAGTTTTTTATGATTTATTACTAAATTTATTTTATAGTAATTTATACTATCACAGATTATTCATATTTATTCTTAAATCTATTATATTTACATCAAGTCATATAAATATAACATATAGTATATTTATACAATGATTACATTATATATTTTTACATTTATTACTAAATATATTATATCTCTTAGTCAACTAGGCCTCAGATACTTAATGGCTGTGTGACCCTGGGCAACTAACAACTTCTGTTTGCCTCAGTTTCCTCAACTAAAAAATGGAGATAATAATAGTACCTATCTTGAAAGGTTGTGAGGATCAAATGACATATTATTTATAAAGCATTTAGCATAGTGCCTGGCACATAGTAGGCACTATATAAATGTTTATTTCATTCTTCCTTCCTCTATTTGACCCATTCTTTTCATTTAAGCTATTTTTACTTTAATAATTATTGTACTCTAATTATAATATATCATAATATATTATAGTAATATAATTAGAATATACTTATAATAATATAAATATAATATATAATACTCTATTTATACTCTAATAATTTTTAATAGTGTGTGTACTACTCTTATTTACCAGTTCAGATGAAAGTGAGGTTCAAGTGGTGCTTCTTCTCCCCTACTCCTTCTAAATTTGTTTGGATGTTTATTTGATTATCTCTGATTATGTGAGTTACCTATCCCTTTTTTCCCTAATATGTCCTTTTTTTCATTTCTTCTTTCATTATCAAAGCATAACAATATAACTTCCAAGCCCCTTTCATTATTTGCTTCTTCTATAACACTTGATGACATTAGGGTTTCTATGGAACTTTTGTATTATCCACCTTTTCCATTAGAATGTAAACAGTCCCTTTTGATTATTCACTTATATTTACCTTTTTATATTTCTTTAAACTTCTGAATTTGTGTTTCTAAGCTTTTACATAGCTGTAGTCTTTTCATCATGAATACTTGGAAGTCTTCTATTTCATTAAAGATCTTTTTTTTCACTTGTAGAATTATAATGAGTTTACTGTTTAAGTTATTCTTGTTTGTAAACCTATACTATATTCTAAGCATTCCACTCCTTTATTGTCCTGGCTGCTAAATCTTGTGTGATCCTGGCTGTGGCTCCTTGGTCCTTGAATTCTTTCTTTTTGGCTGCTTGTAGTATTTTTTCTTTAGCCTAGATTCTCTGGTATCCTGTCATCTGGGCTGATCTCTATACACATGTTTTGATTTTTTTCCCCTATTAAACCAAAGTTCTTTTCCTACTCTTTTGCAGGCATCAAAATGTTCATCTATGTCAGTGACAATAGCTTTACCAATTGAACTCTTTTCATTATGTAAGAATACTTTGTTCCTTTCAGCATTAAATTGTACTGAAGTGCTCCATTTGAAGAGCTTATATTTATAAGCCAAGCCAATTTTCCAGAGGCCTCACAGGATATTAAACCCTTTTCCTGATTATTCACACAGGCAACATCTCAAACCAGACTTCTTCTGGAATGTCTCTCTGTCCTGTCAAAAATCTGGATCCTTGCAGAAGCTGCGACAAATTCCCTCTTACTACACATGTATAATTATAAACCTTAAGGTTTATATTACATTTGGAAATGAGTCCTTCTACTTCTGAATTCAAATTTAACTTTTTGCAGTAGCTATAATTCCTAATTGCTTCTCTCCCCCTTCCCCCCTCCCTTCTTCCTGAAGTCTAGGCCCTAGGTAACCAAAACAATTGAATAAGCATTTGTTGAATGCCTTTATTTCAGATGCTGGGGTACAAAGACAGAAGGAAGAGTGTACCCTGTTCTCAAGGTGCTAACATTCTCTTGGACCATGTGAGGTGCAACATGTAAAGAGATAAGTATAAGTAAAATAATTGGAGGAGGGAGAAGGAAGGAAATAGGCATTTATCAAACACCTACTGTGTGCCAGGCACTGTCCTAGGGGCTTTACAAATTTTATCTCATTTGATTCTCACAACAACCCTGGGAGGTAGATGCTATTATTATTCCCATTTTATAGTTGAGGGAACTAAGCAGACAAGGTTAAGTGACTTGCCCAGGATCACAAAACTGATAAGAATAGGAGGCCCAAGTCAAAATCGGATCTGCCTGACTGTAGGACAAGGACTTTACTACTTAGCTGCCTCTATGCAGAGGGAGCATGTACTAACAGCCAAGGTGGTCATGGAAAACTTTCAGTAGAAGATGGCATATGAGCTGCATCTTGCCAGAAGGTAGGGATCAAAAGCGGAAATGATGAGGAAAGAACTCATTCCAGGTATGGAGGACAACACGTACAAAAACAAGGAAGAAGGAAATGCAGTCCTTAGTTTGGGAAACAGTGAGTGGCAAGTAGGTCAGTTTGTCTGGAAGGTAGAGAGCCTGAAGGGAATTAGGTGCAATTCATTTGGAAAGATATTGCATCCTTGGAATGTTGCTATATTTTCTACCAAGTAAGGGCATGGGAAAACAGGAAAACTGAACAAAACTTTCTGTAAGCTATCAAATATATTATCTAACTTTCTGTCTTTATACTTGAACTGTTTTTTTTTTAATCTAGGCCTATCTTATAAACAAACCACCCTTGCTCTGATCCCACCAGCTGTCAGTGTCTTCCCTCCACACCTCCCCATTATCTTATATATATCTTGTTAATATTTTTATAGGCATATATTACTCCCCTATTAGAATGTGAGCTCCCCGAGGTCAGGGACTATTTCATTTCTGTCTTTGTATACACAGTGCCTGGCACATAGTAGGTACTTAATAAATACTTGTTGATTGATTGATTCATCAATTTAACTCATTTAGCTCACTCTAATAACCATTCATGTTACATAAATTATTTCAGTGTAAATGATTTACAGACTAGTGGGGTTAAATATAAAGGATATTTGAAGTTAGAGGTTTGGGTTTGAATCCTAGCTCTGTTACTATCTGTTTAACTTTAAACAAGTCACTTATCCCCTCTGGGCTTTAGTTTTCTCATCTATAAAATGAGGGGGCTGGGCCAGATGACCTCCAAGTTTCCTTCCATCTCTAAATCTATGATCTGTTAAACTTATGTTATTTGAAACCCACCCCCCACTCACCCAAACTGTGATTTAAAAGGATAAAAATAGTTGAAATATCTAGACACAACCTCCTGATCCACCCTTTCCTTGCCATAATTCATATGAAAACCAAATTAAAATACTATATATTTAAGCATCTGAAGAAACTTACTCTGCTTTGACTCTTAAATGCAGAAATAGGAGCAAGGAATGAGGGAAAGTTGCAGAGGGGCAAATTTAGTCTTGATGTAAGGGCATACTTCCTAACAATCATAGACATCTTAAAGGGGAAGTGATGGGGTTGGGATCTGAGCCTCAGAAAGGAATAGCCCTGGATTTTCCCACTTGGCCAAACCTCTGGTGTTCCCCTGAGGCTATAATCCCATCAACTGACCTTTCATTGCAGACCTCCCTATGGCCCCAGGCCATTTCTCCATTCTCCCTTGGCCCTGTAGTCCAAGTCCCTGGATTCTATTACCTCATAGACTACTTGGCCATTCCTAGATCCCTCCCATATTCTTTCTGTATATAAGGTCCATCTTGTCTCCATTAAGATGCTGAGATTCTTAAAATCTAGCCACTGCTTACCCCATGTTCGGACTCCTTAAGAGTCTGCCCAATGTGACGGAAGTTCTATTAAACCTTGTCTTTGGCTGAAAGAAGGCTTGGGTTGAATTCTTTCAGGCAGGATCTGCGTGTTGTGATTTTGGGGTCCAAGGACCCCCTGAACCCTTAAACCTCATGAGAAGGGACTTTCTTAGGAAGTAGCAGGTTTCCCCCTTTAGTGGAAAGGCTGGTTGGCTAAGTTTTTTTTGTATATTGTGGGGCTAATTTTTGGTCAGATATTGGTTGAGTTAGAGAGCCTCTGAGTTCTCTTCTGGCTCTGAGATTCCAGGATTCTGTGAGATTTAGAGAGGTTAATGATCTTTCTGTTTCATTTCTCTTTTTCTTTGTTCTTTCTCTCTTTCTTCCTTTCTCTCTCTTTTCTTTCATTGTCTCTTTTTCTTTCTCTTTTATTTCTTCCTCCCTCTCTTTCTTCATCCCTCCCTCCTTCCCTTCCCTTTGTTCCTTCCTTCCTCTTTATTTCTTTGTTCCTTCCTTCCTTCCTTCCTTCTTTCTTTCTTTCTTTCTTTCTTT
>NW_020954587.1:17252554-17254822 GCF_900497805.2 Vombatus ursinus | reverse complement strand
CCTTTCTTTTTCTATCATTCCATATTGAAAACCATACTTCAAATAATAAATGATTTATATTTATCCAAGTGGATTTATTTTCTACTGGGACAAAATTAAAGGCAGTTAGCAAAATTTATCCACAACATAGAGCACCTTCTTCATCTCATGCCAGCACTGTAATGCCCTCAATGATTTATATTTAATTTTTAATATAGTCACCTATCATGAGTAATTATATGAACTACTCATAGTATTCTATTCTTTGTTATGTGGCTTTTCTGAAGACTGTGGTTTCCTGGGATAGTTAGTGGAAATTATTACCTTGCTGATAAATTTCTCTTCTGAAGAGATAGCACGCAAAAGTTTCAGGGTAGTACCTTTCCCCATGTACAAACAGACCAGGGTTAGAAGCTGGGTATTCTCTTTATTGATTTCTTCAAAGTTTCAGAAACAAAAATCACTATATGACTCATGAAAAAAAAGAGTCAGGAAAGTTAGTCAAGTCAATTGTCTCATTCTGAGTTATAGGCTCAGAGATTAGGTTAATTTATGATCAGTACCTTTGAGACTGGACCTGTGATTTTATTGATATAGGGAACTTTTAGATGAGAAAAATCTCTTTACCAATGCAAACCAACATCTCTGCAACTTATACTGTTAGAGAGCTGCTTTTAAGAGATTATGTGACTGGTTGATTTATACAGGGTCATTCAGCCAGTGTGTGTCAGAGGAGGGATATGAACCCAGATGTTCCTGGTCAGAGGCTAGGTCTCTATCTACTGTGCCAGACTGCATTCCAGCCACTAAAATACATGGCATCTTGAGGGACTTAGTGCAGTTTTAAGTTCATTAAAGCTATAAATAAGCTTCTATAGCTTTAATGAGATTAAAACTGATTAAAACCAAGCAAAGCTGTTGTATTTGTTTTCCCATCACTTTCACAGTGCCTGACATCTAGTAAATGGCAGTTAAAAAAACTCCAACAAACAAGCCAGATGAGGAAGTTCATCTTCCTGGGGGAACAATAAAACATGGATCACTGTACCCAGTAGAACAAACACAACGAGATGGCGGGGTGTGAGGCAAAGCAGGTTATCAGATAATGCAAGGTAAGGGTTCCCAAAAGTCCAGCCACAGTAAGCACCTGTTTGTATTGTTTGCACTCACTCTTCTCTGATAGAAACTCTCAGTGACTCTGAAAGGTTGCTGATATGAATCCCAACTCATGTAAGCCCCCTACATTTCACTGACTCTTAAAGGTTTTGTTGTGTGCAGTGGTTGGTATAAGAAGGGTAGGGAAGCAGCTGCATTAATTAGTCATAGTTGTGCCTTTCAGCAGCTTGTCAGAGTTAGGTGGCTTTGCCTGCAAATAGTGCCACTGATCACTGTCAATATAAATACCCTTTAGGTGATATCATTATATGGGTTATCGTTATGGTAAGACGAACACTCAACATTAATTATAGGATACAAGTCAATGAGAAAAGCTTTATAAGTCACTGCAAGTAAGACATTGGTTGACTCACACTAAAAATCTCTATAAACCAATGGGCTCTCCATAAATAATTTCTAGCCAGCATACATAGAAGAAAAGTACAAGGTGGCAATGTTCCATACAATTCTAAGATACACGTTTGCAATATCTTACATCCTCAGAGATCATCAATGTAACAACATTGGTGATGATACATATGTTTTGTATTTTCCAAGTGATTTGGGCTTTTCTCAGCTTGCAAGCTTATGACGATAATCTTTAGACTAGAAAGCAGACTAGACTGAAGATAAATCCAAATACAAGGACGTGAACGTGTCTTGCTCAATTTATACTGAAATGGTGGCTAGTTCAAAGATGGAGTTACTCATGTCAAATGAGGGAAAGTATAGAACCTCTCTCTGACTCAACACTTCTTCCACCTCCTTCTATTTTCAAATATAATAAAATATGAACTAGAAAAAAATCTTTTTGCCTGGGTTTAAGGGTGAAAGAACTAAAGTATTAAAAGTATTAAAGTTTCATAAGTATACTGGAGAGTAACCAATTAATACAGGCATGAGAAATCCCAGAGAATTTTAGCTTTAAATTGACTCAACATTCTTGAACCAGTTATTAGCCTCCATAGCTTGTTATAGGTACATCAAACAGTTTGACACTCACACCAGGCCTTTTGCTTAGGTTCTAATGGGAACACTCTAATGAGATGGTCTCAGCTTTCAAGGAGCTCATTCTCTAATTGGGGAAGAAAATGCACACACACACACACACACACACACACACACACACACACA
>NW_020954587.1:17252278-17252510 GCF_900497805.2 Vombatus ursinus | reverse complement strand
GCTAGAAAGACATAGAAGTCCTAAAGGAGTCAGGAATAGGTCAGATGGCAGTGCTGTGGGCCCTCCAGGACTGGGGAGTCAAAAGTGAAGCATTGAAGGTCCTTTGAATACAATGGCAATATCCATAGGAAGTCCTAGAGCCATTCATATGGCATTTAGGCATTCACTCATCAGAGGGATTTAGTGTGTGTGTGTGTGTGTGTGTGTGTGTGTGTGTGTGTGTGTGTGTGTG
>NW_020954587.1:17231742-17252252 GCF_900497805.2 Vombatus ursinus | reverse complement strand
TATGACAGTACAGTAATAGCTGTAAAATTCCATTAGGTCTCTGTGATAGGACCAGGATTCTCCAGCTTCCCTTTCGTAGGAATTAGTTTTCCCCAAAATGCAATGAAGCTGTCTCTGAGACTTGATTGATATCTGCCTTACTTGATTCAACTTTCTGGTCATTTAAGAGCATAAGAAGTCCCTCATTCGTGGAATTATGACCCCTCCAATTTCTCAAGACCATGTCAATCATTCTTTGATGACCAGATACATGGATGAAATATGGAGATGAGGGAGGCCATATCCAGAGAAGTTAAGTGTCACTAAATTCTTGTTGTCTGTCCTTGTTGTGTTAGGGCAAAATTTCCTTTTGTTGACTGCTCAATGACCTGCAGATGCCTCAGTTTGTCCCAACATCAAACTTGAATAGTGTGTCCTAACATTCAGCATATTAAATAATTGGGAAGAGATGATATGGCCTCATGGCTCACATTGTCATTGAGTTTTGGGAAGTTGGTGGTGGGGTGGCTAAATGTTGGGACACTGAATGGCTCCTCATCAAAAAAGCCCCCTCTAATTGCGGGTAGAGACAAAGAATAGATCCCCAGTTGGGTCCAGTAGGTGCTAGAGGAGGGTGCTTAGAAGGGTAAAGAAACCACAAGTCTAGGATTCCTGGTTGTTGGCTGCTCTTTGGAGACTGGACTGCCAGCATAAGAAGACTGAAAATGAACTGCCCCCTCCCCTCGCCCCACACATTCAGCAACTGTAGAGATCTCAGCTTTCAGGGGCTGTGCAGTGAAAGCCAAGAGGAACATAATGAAGCTGGTGGCCATGCAGGTGAAGGGATCTCTCCTCATAGGGGTGGTGTCTGTTAAACTGATTTCCACACTCCTCTCCAGGAACACACCTATGGTTTCAGACCCTGAGGTTTAAATTCCCTCTGGTATCAGAGCTATGAAAGAGGAGAATGAGAGAAAGTGAGTCAGAGACTACTCCTGAAAGGAGGATGACTTTCTACCCTGAGGGAGCAGGGAATAGATGGGTACCACCTAGATCAAACTGACAGTCCCCAAACATTCCAGCTGAAACATTAAATTTCAATGCTTATAATTAAAGTAGGTTATAATTATCTTTATGGTTAAATATCAGCAAATTTATAGTTGCAAAATAATGCATAAGAACTATAAAAATTCTCCATTTCTTGCCTATTAAATCTTGTACAAAAACTTTCTAAAAGATGCTATCCAGAGGAAGCTAGGTGGTGCAGTGGATAGAGCACCAACCCTGGAGTCAGGAGGACCTGAGTTCAAATCTGGCCTCAGGCACATGATATTCATTAGCTGTGTGACCCTGGGCAAGTCACTCAACCTTGATTGCCTCACTGAAAACAAACAAAAAACCAAAGCTCCCATTCATTTCCTTCTTCATCTTTCTAACCTTTGGCTTTTTTTATGTGACATAGCCACTTCTCTTTGATAACTCATTCCAAACAAACATCGGTGGTAAATAATCATAACCAAGAAATAAAACAATTGCATTGTGGGATTTTACATCCAAAAGTAATACATGAAAATTTACAAAAAAAGATAGGAACAGATATAATGCTTATTTGAGGTTAACCAGAGTGGTCTAGTGTCTGAAGTTGAAGGGGCAGCATTGTTTTTATCTCATTTTCAAGTGGGGAAAAAGGTAGCAGCACAATCTCTTTGCCCTTCTGTTTTAATATTAACATATTACATTAATACATATTCTCCTGAGAGCAGAGTCTTTTAAAATAGGATCTTTTGATTGAAGATTCAAAGTTTCAAAGTTTAATAAAAATGCTGGTGAGAAAAAATACCTTTATGGATAAAAATGCTGCTCTTTTTATAATGACAAAGACCTGGAAATGAAAAGATTGCTATCAATTGAGTAATGGCTAAACAAATTATGATATATTAATGTAATGGAATAAAACTGCACATTGTAAAATGATGTAAGAAAAGTTTTCAAAGAAACCTGGGGAGATTTATATGAACTGATGCAGGGTGAAGTGATGAGAACTAGGAGAACAATTTATACAATAATAACAACAATGTAAAGAAAAAAGCCTTAAAAGTTTTAAGAACTCTAATCAATGTACAACCATGATTAGCAAGCACCAATGGTGAAACATGCTACCTACCTCCTCACAGAATAGTGATGAGTTCAAACTATAGGATAAGACATACATATTGGAACATGACCAATGTGGGAATTTATTTTGGCCTTACTAACCATATTTGTTACAAGTTTTTTGAGGGGTGGGATGGGGGTAGGATAAGTAGAAGAGAGATAAAGATAGGGTTATTCTCTTCCTCCAAAAAAAAAAATGAAATGAGGACAGAAGAAAAATAAGAAGGAATCACAGAAAGATAAGGGAACTAATACATTGCTGATGGAATTGTGTATCGTGTATAAGGATTTTACAAAGTAATTTGAAATTATTCAAATAAAGTGCCCAAAATGTTCATACCCTTTGTCACAGAGATTCTGCTACTAGGGGTATAACCCAAGGAAGTAATTGACAAAAATAAAGGCTCCATATACATCAAAATATTTTTAGCAGCACTTTTTATGGTAGCAATGAATTGGAAACAAAGTAGATGACCAATTCTATCACAGTCTCTTCTTCTTGGTCTCTAGCCTCCCTTACAAAAGGAAGAGCACCATTCCATTGAACACTGGACTCCTCCCTTCCAGAGAAGAGGACAAAGGCCATTCCATCAAGTCTCTAGAATGATTTCCTCCCTTGTTGGAAAGAGAGTAACACTACTTCTTCCCCTCCAAGCATCTGTCCCCTTGCCTGAACTGCCTAATGAGCTGAGAGGACTTTACCCTGAGACCAAATCCCTATGGATGATGAAAATCTGCCTGTCTTCATTCTTCTTGGTGATACTCTCTATATCCCAGTGATTCTAAACACTCAGTGCTCATTATTCAAACCCCATTCTCTGAACCCCAGTGCCTAATCCCTTATTCTCATTTTCCTAAACCCAACCTTCCCTTTTCCCTCATCATGTCCCACTCTAAAGCTATCCACCCTTTCTACTGTGCTCTCTGGAAAGCCTTCTCCAAAAACAACAAACTTGCCTTCATCTTAAATCTCTTTCCTACTTCTTCCATCTTGTGGATCCCAGCAAGACCTGGATTCCTTCTGATGAAATAACATCCCTGGCCTCCCTTTTGTACTCTCACTCAATTCCTCCCCTTCTCCACTTCACCCCACCCCCACCTCCAGTGAGTCAAGGTGGGAAGTTGGAATAGTCCTTGTTTCTCCCTCTACCACCATTCCTCAGTAATCTCTCTTATTTTGAAGCTCATGAAATCCTTATCTACTATCCAATTAAAATTCTAGTGGCTGTTTTCTACTCTTCTCCAGGACATTTCCCTTCTTTCTTCAATGAATTCTGTACCTGAATGACAGTATTTATTTAGTACTCAACTACTGCCCTTATAGAAGGGCAGAAGTCTACAGAAGGGCAGAAGTAGACTTCTGTATACTGCCTCAAAAACTCTAACCTCTCAGTTCTCCAATTTACTGAACTACTCCATTCCACCTCAGTCACACACAAAGATGATCACGCCCTTGATCTCACAAATACCCTTGACCTACAAATCCACCACTTCATTAACTCAGAAATTCTCTCATTTTATCTCAATCTATTGTCTTTCCACCTTTCCCTTTGCCTTGCAATTTCAAACAGGTTCTTCATCCATACCACAACTAAAGCTTTGTCTCCTCAATTCTTTCCCAGGCCATCACCCCTGCAGTAGTTAGACTTTCCTCCCTTCCCCATTTTGACCCCACAGTGAACCATTTCAACTCTACACTTTTCTCTTGAATCTCTTGCAGTTGAGGTTTAGGAGTGCTGGAACCCAAAAGCATGACAAGCTGGTCCTGCCTGAAAGAAAACAACCTAAGCCTTCTTTCAGTCAAAGACAAGGTTTATTAGAACATCCTCCATATTGGCCAGACTCTTAAGGAATCTGAACATTACTGAACTATTGGCTAGATTATAAGAATCTGAACACATCAATGGAGACAAGATGGATTTTATATAAAGAAAGACTATGGGAAGGTCATAGTCCACTAGGAGTGTCCAAGTAGTCTACAGGGACTAAGAGGTAATAGCATGCCGGGGATCTGGCTAAGGGAGAATGAAGCCTAGATAGGATTAAGGGTGGGAAGTGGCCTGAGACCATAGGGAGGTAAAACAATGGAGGGTTAGAAACTGAATTTGGAGATTGGGCATTGGTGGTTAGGAAAGGCCAGTTGATGAGATTAGAGCTTCAAGCAAAATCCAGAGATGTGGCTTTGTGGGAAAGTCTAGGGTTTTTCCTTTCTGGGGTCAAGATCCCAACCCCATCATTGCTCCCTATCATACTGATGATCTTGCCCTACAAAGCCTCAGTGTTAGAATATTTCTCAGAGAACAAGAAAAACCTAGAGAGAAAAGAATATCAGGGAGAAGAAGGTAGCTAAAGAGACGTCAAGAAGAATGAGGACTGAGAAAAGACCATTAGAATTGGCAATTAAGCAATCAGCAATAATTTTGGAGAGAGTAGTTACAGTTGAATGATGAAGTTGGAAGTCAGACTGTAGACAGGTAAGAAGAGAGTGAGAAGAAAGGGAGTAGAAATGACCTTCTCAAAGAGTTTGGCCATAAAAGGCAGGAGAACTATGAAACATAGCTAAAGGGTATCTATCAATTAAGTGAGGGTTTTTTGAGAATGGGAGAGGCAAGGCATTTTTGTAGGCTATAGGGAAGCAGGCAGTAGACAGGGAAAGATTGAAGATAAGTAAGAGAGAGAAGATGATGGAGGGGACAATCTACTAGAAAACACAGGGTGGGGTAAGATTATTTGTGCATGTAGAGAGATTTGCCTTGGCTAGGAAAAAAAGCCATTGCTTCGCATGTGACAGGGATGAAGAAGGAGATGGTGGCAGAAGGTTTCTGGGTGATGTGAGATGAGGAGGGAGCTCTCAGTGAAAGGGTTCAATTCTCAATTCTTTGAGTAAAATAGGCAAGGTTCTCAGTTGAGAAAGTGGGAAAATGGAAGCCATGGGAGCTTTGAGGAGAGAAATAAAGGTTTAGAAGCCCTGCTGTGTTGAATGGGATAGTGAATTAAATAAGGTGGTATAAAAGGATTGCCTTGCATTAATTGACGTTACGTAACATAAATTTGTAGGGAACCCAATCAGTATGGTTTTGTGATTTTCCCCCTTTTTTTCAGCAGCATGTGCAGAGGATAGAGGGAGGCAATCCAAGGCTGAAGCTAGGCAGGTCACAATAGATGATATGATTAGGCAGCAAGGGACTCAAGAGAAGACAGTTGAATTGGTTCACCAACAAGTTAAGGTGGGGAAAAGAGAAAAGTGTGTGACTAGTTCAGGGGTGATGACCTAAGAAAGAAATGAAGAGTTGAGGTATTGAAGCTCACAGTGTGGAGGAAGAGGAGGGTTAAGTTTTGGAAGGCAGAGTGAAAGGTGAAAATCCGATAGATTGTGATAAGGTAAAGGACATGGAGATGGTGTAGTTATGGATGATGGAAAGATCAAGGGCATGAGTATCTTTGTGTATGGCTGAAGTGGGATGGAGGAATAAGTCATGGAAAATGAGTAAGTTGATTATGAAGTGGGGGGTTAGGGTGTTTGAGGGAGTATCTATCTATCTATCTATGTGCATGTATATAGATATACACATGCATACACACATACATACATACTTACATATATTTGTATGTGTACTGAAGTCTTATAGCATGAGAAGATAACTTGGGGAGGAGAAAAAGACTGTGAGCTAGGTATTGAATTCAATGAAGAAGGAAATGAGTGTTCTGGAAGTCTGTAGACAACTACCAGAATTTTGTTTGGGTGATAAATGTAGACTGTGTGAATCTCAAAGGAATGGTCACGTAATGTTAGTGGAAGGGAGAGAACCTGGACATGGCAATGAAGCACAAGGAGTATTCTAACTTTGCTACCTTGATCAGTGAAGAGGATGGGGCATGAATAGAAGTTCAATCAGTGATGGAAAAGGAAGCCAAGAAGGCTGTGTCATCATAAAGGAGCCATCACTCAGTGAGAGACAGAAGATGGAAAGTGTGAGAAAGGAAAATATTTAAGACAAAATTGAATATGTTGCAGAGGGCACAATGAAAAGATTGAGTAGTTTTTGAGGGGTCAGTGAGATGAGGGGAATGAGAAGAGGTAATTGGGAGTGTGCAGGGTGGGGGAGTGAGGTATAATGTTTTTTATGATGACCTACATCCAGATAATGACCATCCAGATTCACCTGGGTGGAGAGAGTATCATCTGAGGGGATATTGTTAATCATTAACTGAAAAATTTAGATAGAGTTTCAAAGTCAATAGTACTATAATCTCTTGTAGGAATCCTTTCAGAGTCTTAGACAGTTTAGTCAAGGCAGCTAGAATTTGGAGCAGAAAGAGTGGTGATACTCTTCTTTTGCCAATGCAGGAGACCTGGATGGAAACTTGATGGAATGGCATCCTTTCATTTCGTATCAGTGGTAGAAGACTGGTATAATGGAACGGTGCTTCTTAACTTACCCTGTAAGATGATCTGGGCATGATGGATTTATTATATATTATGCAATTTTTACATATCATAAAATTTATAGGAAAATTTTATCATGATAATTAGAAATAAAATTTTGTATTTTAGAGTTTCTCACCACTCCCAAGGTCTCCTCTTCAGTGTCTGTGAATTGATTAAATGATACTGGGGATCTAATCACTCACAATAATTTTGGGGAAAATATAGAGGAATAGGGGCTCAGGAAATACTTTAAAAATATACCTCATGGCCCCTGGGCTACCCCTGGGAATTTGATAATGATGAAGCTAGGTAGTTTTTCTTTTGGGGTCCAACTTGCCCGTAGATTGGTATGAACATCTCCAGAGTGTACAAGTGGAAAAATTTACATGAATTGATGAAGTGGAGTGAACAGAGGCAGGAAAATAATATATATACATTGACTACAAAAACGTAAAGAACAACCATCACAAAAAAAATTAAAGATAAACGTTGCAAAATTATAAACAAACAAGCTTGGTCTTAAAGAAGAAATATGAAAAGATATACTCTGTCACTCCTTTGCAGGTGGTGAGTTCATATGTTTGGGACATTGCATATAGCATCAGATTTTTTTTTCAATGAAGTGATAGTTTTGCTGTCTTTCTCTTTCTTTTTTTTTTTCCTTTCTTTTTTTTTTAAAGGTATATATAAGGAATGGCAAATCTATTTTTCTTTAAAGAATGTTTCCTGATTGTCTAACAGTCCTTACTAGGACTGAAGTGGAGATTCTAAGTTTGAGAATGAAAAATTTTTAATAAGCAACATCAATTTCTTAAAGCAATTGAAAAACTTATTAATGTAAAATAGTTATTTTAAGATTCATAAGAAATAATTTTAATTACTCTATAGCTATAACTTAATCATAGTTATAGTATGGATGACCATCTTCCCATCTTTTTAGGAGAAGAATGGAGCTCAGATCAAATATGTGGGTGGATAAAATTATCAAATTCATATAGCCTTTTGTAATATTAATAATCTGAAACTTTTAAATATAAAATTTTATTTCTAATTATCATGATAAAAATTCCTATAAATCTTATGATATATAAAATATTGCATAATATATAATAAATATATTTAAAATTTTAGTTTAATTTACATTGAAAAAATTAAAAATAAATATAACAAAAATAAATGATATATAAAATTTATTAAGTTGCTCCTTCACAGGAAAAAATAAACAACAGAAAAAGAAAAACCCACAAACCTTTTACAAATATTCCTCTAGACAGAATCAGTGTCTGACAAGTATGTATGGCTTGCTCATGGTCCTTTTCTATTATCTAACAGGTTTAGATGAACTCTCAATGTACTAGAGTGCAATTTAAATATTTACGTGTTTGTTTTTAGAGGAGGCAATATGTTCCAAATTAATTCATTTTTCCCATATTGGGGTTAGAACTTAGAAACTATTTTCTCAAGGCTGTTTACCTTTCAAATTTGGAATTACAATTTTCACACTTAAAATAATAAAATTTAAACTTTTCTCTAGGTTACATAAAGAGCTTGCATTCTTGCAGATGAATCTTTAAGACAAAGGCAATCATTTTCAGATATGAGAACACATTCATAAAGAGTTTTAATATTTGCAAAAATATAAATATCATCCTATTTGATCCTTACAACAAACCTGGGAGGTAGACACCATGATATATTCTCATTTTACAGATAAGGAAACTGAAGCAGATGGTATAAGTGATTTGTCTGAAGTCACACAAGTAAAACTTGAATTTCTGACTCAAAGTCTAATACTCTATTCACTAGGCTTCCTAGCTCTGTCACATTATGGTCAGGGAAATTTTATCTTAAAGATAAATGCATAAATCATTGTTCCACACATTCCACAGTTCTACTCTGATCAGTAAAAACATCTTTGCCTTTTTGGGGCAACACAAAAAGTTATGAGTATGTTTCTTTTACCACATTGAAGGTAAATATATTCAGCACAAGGTTTGAGGAACTCCTCTATTCAATAATTTTTATTTCTGTGGTAGTCAAGAGTATTAGAAAAGAGTCTTTATAAGAATGGATAAAAATATTTAACTCTCTTTACTTCCAAGTTTAACAGTCAATAAAGTCTCTATTATGAAATTCACTATATAAAGTGTTCAAATATGGTGGGCCCATTATAATTGCAAGTCTAGTTTAAAAATTTGTCTCAGAGTCAGGAATTTATTTTTTATTTTCACAGCAATAAATCTTAGGAACAAGAGAGGGACTTTCTCTCTGTGCATTTTTCTATTATTTCTCCCTTTCCTGTCTGCCTGGCCAGATCAAAATGGAAAGGGAGAATTGACCAGTGACATGAGTAAGAAAATACAGATTGTGTTTTGCTGGTTTCTACATACTCTTAACAGATGACAGAAAACAGATGATGAGACTCAAGAGTCAAAATCTAGGTGTCCTTTGTTGTTGCTTTTCTCTGGAAATTTGCAGGTCAAAAAAGAACTAAGTTTTTTTTTAAGTGCTGTCATACCAATTCTTTCACAGATACTTAAGATATTAGGAATATAATCATACAGATACTGCAGTTGCCTGGAATTTACTATACAAAGGGAAAGACAAGGACAGAGATTTATTTAGGGTATCCACTCATTCCTTGACTGAAGCCACATCCCTCTGGATTCCTGCCCTTGGGGCCAAGTCTATGAAACTCAGAGTTCTAATGGGAAGCTAAAAATTAAACTCAAAAAAATAGGAGAGTAAGGAACAAAGAATGGCACAATTTCAGTGAAGACTTGTAAAGGTTTTCCAGACCTTAAAAAGACACACACTTTTTGGGACAGACAATACAAATAATTCAGACAAACCTTCTATAACAGTTAGAAAGGAGATAATTAAAGAAATTCAGGCAAACCCTCCCAAAACAGTTCAGTTAAGGTGATTAAACTGATCCACTCACAGGATCCAACTTTTGAAACATCTGCTGGCACCAAATAATAATAACAAAAGAAAACAAAGATGATCCTTCTCTGGAGTTAGCTTCATTTAAAGTAAAACAGGGTTCAAAGTAATGTTAGCTACTGACTCAAGAGAAATAAATAAACCAAAACAGGAATAAAAATTCTTACTGACCCATAAAAAAAAAACCAAATAGGAGAAATCCAATGCCTTGAAGAGGTGTGGAGTTCTCAACCTGTTCTCATCTAGTCAATCTTTGTTATCTCCAGCCAAGTTACCAGTTAGTTATTATTGTGAAATGGAACCACAGCTTAAAATTTAGGATATAAGTTAGTAAAGGTATAAACATTGGTTACAAGCCATGGCAGGGTGAGGAACCAAGTTAATTCACATCAACTTAGTGGGATTTCCACAATTTCCAGGCAGTATATATAAGAGGAAATGAAAAAGTGAATATCAAGGGCTCTTAGGCCAGTAATGCCATATTATAGTTGGTTGCTAAGTTTAGGATAACACTGTTTCATAAAAGGAAAGGTAAACAGAATTCACAGTTCTAAGATATAGATTTCCAATATCTTACAGCCTAGTTCCTGACTATGAGAAGTACACTCTGAGGATATATAAAAATACTTATAACTCTTTTTGCAGTGGCAAAGAATGGGAATCTGAGTGGGTACTCAACAATTGGGGAATGACTGAACAAATTATGATACATGTACCAACACACAATACTATTTTACCATAAAAAATAAAGGTGATATTTTAAAAAACAAAAACCTAGAAAGACTTGCATGAACTGGTATAGAGTGAAGGGACCAAGATAATAATTTATACAGTGATTACAATACTATAAAGACATACAACTTTGAAAGAGTTAGGAACTCTAATCAGTGGAATGATCAAACATGATTCCAGAGGACTAATGATGAAACATGTTACCAAACTCCAGATAGAAAAGTAAAAGATGTGTGTATATAAAATATATAAATAGATATATCTGTGTATATATATATATACATCTATATAGATATGCATACATATACATGTATTTCATGTTGTGCTATGATTATACAAAATATATATGTATATCTATGTATGTGTGTCACACACACATATATATAGATGTACATACATATATGTACTATGAGTATATATTATATTCATATGTATGTATCAGTTTCTGATGTTGAACCATTTGACAAAGGACTTTGGTGGCAAGAACTTTCTTTTCTATATCTTCAGTAACTGTGACTGTAGCACTTGCAGGAGCAGTTGCCAAGATAAGATCCCCAGGGGTTGCTTTCCAGGGTGATAGCTATGGGTACAGGCCTAAAAGTATTGCTATTCCCTAGGCTCTTAGGTTCAGAGTCCTGAGGTTATATTCATTGAAGCCTGAGGGAACATGGTGTTTCAGGTAGTGGTGGTGGTGTTGGCTTGGCTTTCCTGGCTCGTGATGGCTCTGTCTCTTTCTCAGGGTGCCTTGCTTCTTTAGCTAGGCAGGCTAGCCTGCCATGATTGTGAAAGTTGGGTAGCAGTTGGGGATGGCTGGCCCCTTTTCCACAGGAGGAGCTTCCATGGATGATGGCTATGAGGAGGTTTGGGCTGGCAGCAGTACCCACGGTGAAGGTGGGGCTGAGGTTGCTGTCACTTCCAGGGTTTCCTGCTTATCTATCTTTTGGGGGCAGTTGATCAGCAGTTGTTAGTGGTGATGAGGAAGGTGGACCTCTTCTCCATAATGATTTCTACACTCAATCTTAGCTGGAGGGGGCTTGACTGGAAACAGGTCATATGGTTTGTAGGGCACCACAATTTCCAAGGCTCTTGGGCCTAGGGTGTTTCTCTCAGTGTTTGAGGGCACCTGGTGGTCAAGATGGTGGTGATGATTTGACTTGCTTGGCACATGATATCTCTCCCTCAGCGTGCCTTAATGTTTTAGCTAGACTGGTTTGCCTGATCAGCATGGAAGTTGGTTTGAAGTGAGTGGGAATGTCCAGCCCCTTCCACAGGAGTCATTTCCCCAGATGATTGCTGTTAAGTGTTAGGCTAGCATCAGCACTGGTGTTCTTTTAAGTTCTGCCACTCTGGGGGCTCCTATGCCTATCTATGTATTCAGAATGTTTCCCTGGAGATGGTTCAAATAGCTGTGGCATTGTCCAGGCAACCAGATTATTGATTACTTATGAAATTTTTATCCTTTAAGACCATGCTCTCTATACATCCTTCTCACAAAAAATATGGCCCAGTAGGACAATAATATCCTGTGGATTAGCAAAACATGCTATAGGATCTTTATCTGGTGAACAGATGTTGACTACACATCCTCTCAGGAGGTACCACTTTGTCTCCACTGTGAAGGATGGACAAGGCAAAATGCAGAAGAGTTCCCAGTGAACTGCAATGAAACTAACTAGATTGCCCTTGACTCACTGATTTATGGCTCCCAGATCAAGAGGGATGAAGGTGTGCTTTCTCATGTAGCTGCTTAGATTTGGAAGTGTCCCACTTCAAGACATTTGCTCAGGCTTTTGGTCACCCTACCAGAAGTCTATAGCTTGGCTTGGTTTGACTGTGAAGCAAGGGATACAAATATCATAGGACTCCTCCACTGGAGAGAGTCATTCAGGCTAGTTCCAGTGGTAGGGAAAAATAAAAAGAGGACCTTGGAAATGGAGAGATGGGTTTGTGGCATAGCCCTACTATGTTGGCCATCCCAATGGGAAATTGGCAGATTCAGTATATGTGAAAGGTATGATTGTCAATGCCTTAATTGAATTTGACATCTTTGGAATGTAGAAGAACATTAAGTTCATCAAATGATCAGACCATATGTGATTGTGGCTGATATATCTGAATCTATATCTCACATACAGAGACATACACACACACACATTTGACAATATTGAGAACATTGTAATTTTCATGATCAAGAAAATTGGTCACCTCTAGGCCAACATAAATAGTATAGTTCATATGACCACACAGAACCAAAGCATATCACAAAGAATGATGCTGGTCTCTTGGGGCATAGGGGTGTCTTCATCAATGAGAAATTGATTCTATATTAACCATATCAGGAAAGTTGAGATCAGCATACACAAAATATAGGAACAAGTTACCCAGAAATGGGGGACATTTCCCATACATATAACAGAAAAGGTATTGGCTAGTAGGCTGACTTGGAGCCAGAAGGGAGTTTTGGTTTCCAGATTTGTTAGCAATTGTATGAAATTTAGTGATATGGTCTGGGGATGTATTTCTTATGCCTTTAGATGGAGAAATGATACTTTGACTGGGACCAAATTCAAGTATTGACTGCAAGATATTTATTCACTGCCAAAACCAAAGGATTGATTGTGGAGGGCTCTGGCCAGATTCTGTTGCAATACTTATCAAACCCCAGTTGTTTACATAGAATCAGCATAAGGAATACCCCAAAGACACTGGAGAGGTTGAAATTTAACTATTTGGAATCGGGAAAATGAAGTTGTAAAGGCAGAGTGGGGAAAATCCAGAGCCATGCAATACCAATTCATGCTCATTTAAATGGCCACATTTGGACAATTGCCTGATTAACCCTATGCTGATGTGGGACTCATGATTTGGGGAGGATGATAGTGAAGTAGGGAGAGGGAAGAGATTTGATACTTCTTCAATTTGGTGTGAACATCACTTATGTGTGGGCTGCTTGTCATTGGGATCAAGTTTACCTCTATGAGTAGTGGAGGAGACCGAGGACATGTGTGGCCAGGAAGATATGCTCCACTTTCTTTCTGTGTCTTTGATGGTATCCCTCTATGACAACATTACAAAGGGCAAGAGGCATATTGTTACTCAACTGCTCATTCTTGCCAAGTCCATTAAGTTATCTGGAGGCCTAATTCCACTTGGATTTAGGTCTTTTTGTTTGTTTGTTTTACTGATGTCTTGTTTTTATGTTAGTCATTTCAGGTATTACTCTTTATTTCTCTCAACTCTCTGAGAGTGAAATTCCCATTTTACAAAGAAAAATAGGCATAACCAGCTGACAGAGCAACTATTTCACATAGCTTATGCAATATTCAGAAAGCAGGGTCTTCCACCTCTGCATCAAAAGGAAGGAAGTGAATTTTCTCATATATATTCTGAGTCCAAGACAATTATGAAGGTATCTGGCTTCATTTTTACTGTTCTTTGATTTACATATTATTCATTGTGCATGTTATTTTCTTGCTTCTGATTCTAGTTACTTTGTCTGAGATTTGAATGGTCCAACTGTTGAATTTCAACTGTCCAGAATCTATTTCTGTTGCATTCAATAACGGGTTCAGGAGCTTAGGTTGTAGACAGCATCCTCTCTTTAAAAGTACAATACCTTGGTTCATCCTTATTGGAATACTTCATGAATTAAGTGACTTACTCATGGTCACACAGACAGCAAGTATCAAAGTGGGGACTTAGAGGAGAGGATTCTGGGAAGATGGTAGAGTAGGTCAGAAAATTCTAAGCTCTCAAGATTTCTCCCCACAAACAAGAAAAAATACTGCCTCAAAATGAACATAGAGCTGTACAAATGAGTAAGAGTAGGGGCAGAACAAGTGTCCTCCTGGGACAATCAGAGAAGATCTGAAGAAAATCCCAGGATGAGGTTTGGTCCCCGTGAAGAGTAAACAACTCTAGTCTAGGACCACTTACACAACAAGTGGCAAGGCCTGGGGTTAGCTAGGTTGGGAGGCTGCCTCTGCCCCAGCCACAGGAACTTCTATCCCTGGGACAGTGAGGAAAATTGGGCATCTGAGCTGGGGGAAATTGAGGAAACCTCTGCTGACAAGGAATGCCAGACCCAGCTGTGCCACAGAGATGTGGCCTGGGACAAGTAAGAATGAGCACATACCCAGTGAGTGCAGAAGCAGTGGGGTGGGAACAGTGCTGTCTGTGGGCACTTACAGGAGGATGGAGGTCTTGGTTTTGGTTCCAGGTCAGAGGGGATAACTGAAGGAGGATTTGAGGCCAGAGGCACCATCTCTCATACCCCAGGGTCTACAGGCGATTACAAAAACTAAGGTACTACAAATAAAAAAAATGCACAGGCAAAGGAGAAAGAATCCAACCATAGAGAGTTACTATGGGAATATAGAAGACCAGGGTTCATCTTCAGAGGAGGATATTGAAGCAAAGAAACTTCTTCTACCCCAAAGAGTAACATCTTCTACTCCAAAGAGTTACCTGCCCCAAAATAATTCATAGAAGAACTTTAAAAAGATTTTAAAAATTAAATGAGATAGATTGAGGAAAAGTAAAAAAAAAAAATAAAAACAACCCAAAGGTTATGAAAAGAAAGTCAACCAATTAGAAAAGGAAATACAGAATGTTAAGGAAGAAAATGACTTGTTGAAGATCAGAATTGGGCAAGGGAAAACCAGCAAAGTTATAAGACATCAAGAAATAATAAAACAAAGTGTAAAGAATGAAAAAAATAGACAATATGAAACCTCTCATAAGAAAAACAACTGATCTGGGGAACAGATCAAGAAAAGAAAACATAAAAATAATCAGACTACCTGAAAGCTATGATAAAAAAAAGAATCTTGATACAATAATACAAGAAATAATTAAAGAAAATTAAAGAAAAAACATTAGAACAAGAGGGGAAAGTAGAAATAGAAAAAATTCACTGATTCCCACCTGAAAGAGAGCCTATGAGGAAAACCCACAGGAATATTATAATCAAATTCCAAAGCCCCCAGCTCAGGGATAAAATATTACAAACAACAAGAAAAAAAATCAATTTAAATATGGAGGTGCCACAATTAGAATCACACAAGACCTAGCAGCAGTGACACTAAAAGACTGCAAGTCTTGGAACACTATATATTTAAGAGCAAAAGAACTGGGGTTCTGGCTGAAAATATCATACCCAGGAAAGCTAAGCATAATTCTGAAAAATGGACATTTAATGAATTGTCAGGCTTTCAGGACTTCTTTTTTTTTGAAAACCTGAACTTAATAGAAGATTTGACATACAAGAGCCAAGAGAAATATAAGGCACATACCAAAGACTAATTACAAGAGACCCAATAAAGACAGTTTACCTTTTATATGTAAAATGTAAAATGTATGTCTAAGATTGTTATTAGTAATTGGATAGTTCATAAAAAAGATTGGGAAAGACCTGAATATGATATTACTTTAAAAATAAAACCATAGGGGCAGCTAGGTGGTGCAGTGGATAGAGTTCCAGCCTTGAAGTCAGGAGAACCTGAGTTCAAATCTGGTCTCAGACATATAGCACACAACACATATTAGCTGCGCAACCCTGGGCAAGTCACTTAACCCCAATTGCCTGGCAAAAAGCAAAAAAGAAAACAACCCCCCCCAAACATATAGAAACAGCTTAAAAAAACCAACAAAGTGGGAATTAACTTCAAGCCTTCTGACTCTTAAAGTTAATGAGTGTTCTTTTCTACCACCTTTGGGGTTATTCTCTTCCTTCTGATTGATCTTGCTTGAAAGACTTTTACTTGACAGAACTTTTCACTTTAGTGGATTAGATGCAGGAGTGTTAGCTGAAAAACTCAAGTATATAGAGGACTTTGTTGACAATAAAGTTGGTATTCCTGAGTTGATGGTGGAATAAATTAGAAGACAGGTGAAAGAGAAATGACCACTAGGTGGTACAGTGGAAAAAGCACTGGACTTGGAGTTAGGAATACTTGAGTACAAATCCAACCTAGACACTTACTAGCTGTATGACCATGGGCAAATCATTTAACCACTGACTCTCTCAATTTCCTCATCTGTAAAATTAGGATAATACTAGTACTTAATTCCCAGGATTATCATGAGGATTGAATGGGATAATACTTGAAAAGTGCTTTGCAAACCTTAAAGCATTGTATAAATGTTATTATTATTATTATTATTATTAAGAACTTGATCCAAGATGGGGACATCACCTCTTCTGCTTATATCCTATGGTTATTGGAATCCATGGGTCTAGAACTCCATGTGCTTTACCACATAGCTTTCTGTCCCTGTGTTACTTACTTCATAGTACTGAATTTGAACTCCCAGGTGAGCCTGCTACAAAATCCTCACTCATTGGTAGTGCTAAACTGAGAGACATATCCTGAAGTCAATGAAAATTAGAAAATTTCTTTAGTTTTGTGGCCATTCATCTCAGACTGTAGACCACCCCCCCCCAAAATTGTTACCATGGAAAGTTGGTAGGCAGAAAGCTCCTTTGGATTGGCAGGAATTCCTTAAAGTTTCCAAGTTCTCATGGCTTTTAACTGAAAGACTTCCACAAAGAAGAGAGGGTGTGGGGTATGAGAGAAGCCTGGGAAGCAAGGCAGACAAATGAAAAATGGAGAAGAAAAATTTATCTGTGTTTTGTTAAGATCCCTCTTTGCATTCATTCCAGGATGTGTGGGTTAGGTGGAGCAGAGACCAGACTGAACCTGAAGTGCTATTGGAATGAATAGATTTTTCTCTATAGTGTTGGAGGAAACATCCATATTGATGGGATCACAAATGCATTTGAGTATTTGAGTCTTGGCTTCTCAGGGATGATTATATCTATGAAAATAATAATTTCTGAAGTATTATTTCATCTAAAATTGTGCTTTAATGAAACCAGTAATTATGATATTAGATACAATAGTTCTGTACATGGAATAAAATAATTATAGGACACTAGAGATAGAAAGGACATTAAAGATTATCTAACTCTTTCTTCCCATTTTAAAGATGAAGAAATAAGGACCCTAAAAAGTTATCCTTTCCTTCAGGGAATGCACATAATCTAGCAGAATTTGCTATAAAATAAGATTTTTCTCTAAAGTGAATCCAATTTATCCTATTGACTTTCATTATGACATTGGAGAAAATTCTTTGGAAAAATCTATCCACTAGATTAAGAATTCTTAACCTGAGGTCAACAGACACCCAAGGATTCCATAGATAAAGTTCAGGAGGTCTGTGTCCTTGGATTAAAAAAAATACATCTTTATTTTCACTAACCTGTAGATGAAATTAGGATAACCTTCAATTATTTAAAAATACTATTATGAGAAAGAGTCCAAAGGCTTTTCATGACTGTCAAAGAGGTATATAATACAAAAAGTGTTCAGCACAAAGGATCATAGATACAGAGCTGGAAACACCCTTAGAAGCCACATAGCCTGACTCCTCATTTTACAGTTGAGGAAGCTGAGTCCTGGGGAGATTAAATGATTTACCCAAGGTCACACAGGTAGTACATATTTATGACAGAGTTTGAAGTGTTCTGCTTCCAGAACCAAAGTCCTTTGGAATTGAACTATGGTTAAAACCTTTGGTGAAAAGGTAGTTAAGATCATCCCTATAGCATAGTGAGCGTTGTAATATGATAGTAATAGCATCCCAACTGGGATGTAAAAAGAGAAGTGAATTCTTTTAAAATAACAGAGAAGTCCTTTGGGTCAAGAGAAGCCCCAGAGTTAATTCCAGAAGAAAACATCAACATCCTAAGTACAGGTAGAGACTTAGGAGAAAAAAGAAAATTAGGCCACAAGGACTACAAGAGTGGATGAAAGAAATTAAGCAAGAGCTCAAAAATGAAATTAGATTTCTTGACAGAAAAAAAATCACAAGTACAGTAAAACATGTTAATATGTCAAAAGTGAAAAGTTTACTCAAAATAGTGTACTCCCTCAAATATAGAATGGAGCAAAGAACACTCAATGATTTCATGTTTGTTGTTCAGTTGTTTCAGTCATGTGTCACTCTGTGATTCTATTTGAATATTTTCTTGGCCAAGATAGAGGAGTGGTTTGCCATTTCCTTCTCCAGCTCATTCTATAGATGAGGAAACTGAGGTAAACAGGGTTGTGTGATTTGCCCAAGGTCACACAGCTAGTAAGAGTCTGAGGCCAGATTTGAGCTCATGAAGATGAGTCTTCCTGATTCCAAGCTCAGTGCTTGGAATACACTGTGAATACACTGTACCACCTAGCTGTCCTACTGATTCCATGAGATAAGAAGAAATATTAGAATATTTCAAAATACTGAAAAGCAGAAGAGGTGAAGTATCTCCTAGCAAAAACAACTGACCTAGAAATCTGGTTAAGAGGCATAAAATTTAAGAATCATCAGAAGTCCTGAAAAACATGACCAAATTGAAAAAAAAATTAGATACCATGTTTCACGAAATAAAGAAAGAAAACTTTCTAGATTTGTCAGAACCAGAGAGCAAAATGTAAAAAGGAAGAATTCATTGGTGACCCCATGGAAGAAACTCTGAATTAAAACTTCCAGGAATGTCATAGCCCAAAATCAGAGCTTCCAGGTGAAGTAAAATAACTGCAAGTAGCTATAATGTTGGGCTAGCTAGGTGGCACAGTGGATAGAGTGCCAGGTCTGGAGTAAGAAAAGCTCATTTTCCTGAGTTTAAATTTGGCCTTAGATACTTACTAGCTGTGTGACTCTGGGCAAGTCACAACTCTGTTTGCCTCAGTTTCCTCATCTATTAAATGAACTGGAGAAGGAAATGACAAACAGCTCCAGTATGTTTGCTGAGAAAATCACAAAAGAGGTCATAAAGAGTTGGACAGGATTGAAATAACTAAGCAACCAAAAAGCCATAAAGAGTTTAAGTACCAAGTCACTGTTAATATCGCATAAGACTATGATGCAATTACTATAAAGAGAAGGAAATATTGTAATATGACACAACAAAAGGCAAAATATGAAGCCTTACAACTAAGGCAATTTATAACCCTAAGTACAAAAAATGGGGGAAAATGGAACTTTAATAGAACAGATGACTTTTGAGTATTCCTTATGAAAGACCACAGCTGGGTAAAGTCTTTGAAATGCAAATACAAGGAGACAAGATAACCTAGACCAGCAAGTGCAGTTAAGCAATTTGAAGATACCCAAGCATGATTAAATATTTGCATTCTAATAGGGGAATAGAGACAAGTGTGCCTTCAGAATCTTGCCATCTTTAAGGGTCATAGAGTGTGATTTTGTTTTGTTTTGTTGTCTTTTAAAAAAGAAAGAAAAGGGAAAGAATTATAAATACCTCAGTAAATAAATGAGGAATAATAGGGAGCAATTTAACATTTCTTACATTCTAGGTGCACTAGAAGAATTTAGAAAAAAGTGAAAGTGGGAGTGGGGAAATTGTTGTTGTTCTTTGTTCATTTTCAAAGAGAAAAATTGACATCATGGGGTGATGTCTTGATTTGTGTGTGAATTGGATATTAAATGAGGCATACCTGCACAAAGTCATCAGCCTCACTCTTTCTTCCAGTCATTGAAGACCAGCGGCAAGACAATAGTCAGGATGACTGGTGATGGCCTGGAATGCAGTGGATGACCTTGGTGTCTTTGATGTCTGACCAAGCTCTAAGTGGGAAGTAAGCATCTCATAAACCTCTCTTTTATTGGAATCAGGGAAAAGAGAGTTAAATGCACACATACAAACATATAGAAAGAGTTTAGCCTATAAATACAATATATTTAACAGAAAAAAGGGCATGGACAAAGAGAAAGAAGAGGTGTTCAAAGGGGGAAATTAGAAATGGGGAGAGAATAATCATAAGCAAAAAACTTTTTAACCATGGAGGGATGATCATAAAATGGGAATTAAAAGTCAAGGAAATACAAGAACCATTTATCTGGGTCTGGGCTGGTAAAGAGAGGAGGAGGACAGGATAGGTATCAGACCACTTCTGTTATAGATTACTTGTGTTGATATCATTCCCTTCATTTTAGTACCTTTTTTCTTCGTGAAGAGGGGAGGGAGTTAAAGAGAGAAAAATGTATTAGGATATAATAGAGGGAAAATCATAATTAAAAATGTGAATTGGAGGAATTCATTCATAAAATAGAAGAGCATAGTACTATACCGGCTGCACGCCGACCTTCTGCCAGCCGTATGCTGGTACCCACTCCTTCTATAAGGAGCACACTACCAGAGTATTACTCACACTCGAGTCTTCAGTTCTCTGCCGGATAACCACACAGAGACGAGCCATCGGGA
>NW_020954587.1:17211939-17231732 GCF_900497805.2 Vombatus ursinus | reverse complement strand
CTCTGCCTACCACAGCCCCTGCCTCGACTTCCAAAATACCCAGATCTTACCTTATCCTTGCCACAGCGCCCAACCTGGTAGCTGCCAACATCAGACAGTCCCTCACATAGTACAATAGATTAGAATTCAGAATTTGACAATGCATTGTTTGTAAGAGACACAATTAAAACTAAAGATTTATGCAGAGTTAAAATCTGATGCTGGAGCAGAGTTTATTTTGCTTCAACTAAATTCAGAAAATCAGGAAATCAGGGGTGGCAATCATGATGTCAGACATGGCAACAGTAAAAATAAACATGGTTAAAAGAGATTTTAGGCAAACTACGTTGTGATTAAAAGCACTATACATATGGAAATAATACCAGTATTGTATATGTACACATATACACATATTCATACACACATATATCCACACATATATATGCAGATACATGCACACATATATGTACTTGTTGTATGTAATGTATATTCATGGAATAACATAACATCTAAGAAGAAATATACATTAGGGACTTCAATGTGAATCATTCAGAAATATACATTGGTGACTTCAATGTGAATCATTCAGAACTAGTCAAATTGAACCAATTACTCATTCATCAATCAATAATTATTTATTAGTAATTACTATGTGCCAGATACTGTATAACAAAAAAATAATTTGGAAAGAATTTGAAGACATCAATGAAATTTTTATAAAAGTTAGATATGATAAGTTTCTCATGATTATGTAACTGGAATAGAAAAGAATATTCATGTTTTTCAGATTTACTTGATGGTATATTTACAACAATTAACCTTGTGTTGACTTATAAAACAACTCATGAATAATTGTAAAAAGCCTGAGAAATAGTAGACATATCCTTTACCCATCACAACATAATAAATATTACAACCAATACAGGTAATTAGAAGAAGAGGTTAGAACTTAAATGAAGGCCAAACAATATAATTTAACAAAATATATGGGTTAAAGAACAAATCATAGGTAAAATGAATAATTTTTCAAAGATAATGACAATAATGAGATAAGATACAAAAACTTTTGAGATCCAGTCAAAGAGGACCTTAGGATAAATTTATGTTTAAAAACTTTCAATAATGAAAAAGAGAAAGAATAAATCAGTGATTAGGTATACAACTAAAAAACCCTAGAGAAGTAGTAAATAGCCTATTCCTTTCCCCTCAAAAAACAGAAAGAAATGAAAACTGAAGAAGAGTTAAGCAAAGCAAAATACTGACTTGATTAATATATCTGGGAGTCAGGTTTTTGAAAAAAAAAGATAAACCATTTTTTTTAAAAGAAAGAAATCCCAAATTAAAATAAAAAAGAGAATTAATAACTGATAATGAAAAAAACAGACATTGTTAAAAACTGTTTTGCTCAAGTATAGGCCAGAACACCAACAATTTCAATAAAATACATAAAAATAAAAAAAACTCTTGTTCACAGAACAGAAACTAGAGAATTTAAATAACCCAATTCCAGAAAAAGAAATTGAGTGAACAATTGATAAACTCCTAAAGGAGATGTTAGAAAAACCAAACTTTTAGGAACTGATGCATTTACAAGTGAAAATTACACATTTTTTTAATAGAGAAGGATGGCATTTTACCAAATTACTTCCATTAAACTACTATGTTTTGATACCTCAACCAGGGAGAAATGAGGGAGGAAAAGAAAACCAAAAGTCATTTTCTTTAATGAATATTAACGTTAAAGTAGTAAATAAAATATTAGCAAAGAAGCAATGAGAACATATTTAAAATATTGTTAAGTATAACTGGATTAGAGTTATAATATGATTTTAGGGTTATTTTACCATTAGAAAAATTATAAACATAATAAATCATCTTAGTAACAAAAACAACAAAAATCACATTATATTAATAAATGCAGAAAAGGGTCTTGACAAAATACAATGTCCATATTTAAGTTATGTATTTATTTGTAGCTTATTGTGGTATATAGTTTGGAATAGTGTGCTAAATCTAATTTGTATAAGACTGATTCCTAGTTTTCCTAGCAATTTTTGTTCTAGCCAACATGGTGATATTGATTATAAAGGGTTTCTATTTCATGGATGTATTGGGATTGGGGTATTGGTGGGCAATGAAGAAGAAGAAATTAAAGAAAAGAGCTTCACTGAAACTTTTAAAAAAATACACAAGAAAGCAAAAAGGAGTTCAAAAGGAATCACAGACAAGGAGTGCAATTTTGTTAGCATCATGTTAAATTTAATATACAATTTTACAAACAAACATACTGTATGCAACAGTTCACATTTCTATATAAAATTCTTCTTTATGCCCTTCTTTGTTTATTGAAATGTTCATGTTTATTGACAAATTTAAATTCATAATTAAAAAAGGAAAAAAAAGGTCAGAATCACATTGGACAGATTTTCCTTTTTCCTTTGGGTTAGAGGAGCTGGAAAATTAGATTGTATTTTTAGCAGGAGAGAGAGAGAAAGAGAGAGAGAGAGAGAGAGAGAGAGAGAGAACAAATTCAAATCAGCTCCTTTTTGAGACAGTCAAAACTGCTCAATAACACAGAGCGCTTCCTGTGTCATGGGCTGTCATGGCAAATTGGAGCTGACACCTGGAAACTGTTCACATAGATTTCCTATTTTTTCTTTTAAGTAGGCTGTATTAAATCACACCAAAAAGGGCTGACATCCTTAAAATCCATGCTGTTATATCATGTTCAATATTGTAAAAATTCGCCTGCTTTTCAAATCTCAAAGTCACTTGACACAGAACCTTGGTAGCTTTATCAAACTTGAGCTGTGTTTCACAGACATATATGTCCACCTCCTTAGTCAGCTCTCAATTATCCTTGAGATCACTTTAAAAATGGAATTCACAAATAATCCCCTAACCTCATTTTTGTCATTAGTTAAACCCTTGCCAATACCAATTACCAGAAATGCAAACAAGTTGCAAAATAGACCTGTTTTCCCCATTTTGCTGACCCTTTGGGTCAGGTATTAGCATTCAGCAAACAAGGGACATGGATAGTCTATAGGCTAGTTGAAAGTTTTCTCTGAATGAAATAAAAGCAATTTCAACGAAAATATTACAGGTACCCCTCATTTCACAAAGCAGACATTTTGAAAAGTTAGATATAAAGTGAAATGACAGACCCACATCATCTCCATGCTGGAAAACACCTCACAGGCCTTTGGTTCTAAGCCATACCTTAACAGACACTCCCTGTAGCATTTTGGACACGGGGTAGTCTGACCTCTACTTGAGGATCTTTAATGATAGGTACGCAACTAACTCTTTAAACCAGGGATGTGAGTAATTACAAACCTTAGACATCAACCAAGGATATGTCATAGGGCTTGATTCATTATTTTGTTGATTGTTCAAACTTAAAAAAGTAATGAAAAAAATGCTAATCGTGTAGGTTAAACTTAGTAGTGTGTCATGCATTCCGCTTTCTTCTATAAACTTAAATTGATTTTATTTTTAATTTATGGAATAAAACAATCATTTCCATAACAGTGTAATAAAAAATGATTCCACATGAAACTGCAAATCTATTATGTTCAACTTGCTATTCCTTTTAAATATATAATAAAGTTTTTATGTAAATGTCTTTTTTCTCTTTTTTCTTCCCTCCCTCCCATTGGCTACCATTAGACACTAATATGTACAAATGTACATACATGTAAAATAATTTTATATATACTTTTGTTTATCAGTTCTTTCTTTGTATGCAGATAGTATCTTTCTTTGTATGTCCTTTGTAATTAATTTGGGTATAAGCATACATTTTCAAGAGCCAGTTGTACATTTACCAACACATCATTGCAGTAAAATAGTTTATTATACTTTTGGACAGAACTAATGAAGAGGATGATTTTCCTTGCTTTCTGAAAATATCTTGAATTGAATTACTTTCTCTAGGACAAAATAGAACAAGTATAACATGATAATAATAGGCAGAATTTAAATAACACTGTAAGGTTTGAAAAGTACTTTATGTATGTTAGTTTCATTTTATCCTCACAACAATTTTAGGGAGGTAGGTGCTAATACTATTTCTTATAAAAGATGTGAAAACAGAGACTGATTAAGTGACTAGTCTAAGGTCCCATAGTAAGTATATGAGGCAGGATTTGAACTCAGATCTTTTTGACCTGAAGCCCAGCACTTTTTTGCTCTGGGCTATCTAGCAGCCTAATGTGTGAAATCCTCTTTCTTCATTCACTCATATTATAAAATTAGAGATTGAATCCTGTGTGACGTGGGGGGAGCTCAAGTGATTTAAATTGAAAAATGTTGGTGAGGGAAGACTTGTAATGGGTCTCATGGCATGCTAGGAATCATATAGTAATATTAGTCCTATGGTATGTTGTGACTTGTTTCTACCAGTAGATTATATTAGATAACTCCTGTATGACCTCTTAAAACAAACAAACAAACAAACCCAAAGGCTCAAAACCTAAGGAAGGATAAGGACTTGGTTTCTTCTTTGGCTGTCTTTTTCCTGGACTGAGTTGGATGGTAGGCTAGGAGTAGAAACAAAATGTTGTCCCTGGCTAAATTATGGACTCTAACCATTTCAGGTTACTGGACAATTGGGAGAGGTATAGGCAAGGTGGTACTACTAGGACTAGAAGCTATTTGGACAGTAAGGATCAAGTAATAATTCTCTACTTAAAGCATAATTATGCCTTGCTTTCATGATCATTTTGGTATATTCCAGGAATTTTTCCATTCCTTGTTATCAAGTCCCTATTTGTATGATGTATAAGGTGTATTCATCTACAGAATTATTTGATTCAACTAGATGCCTTGTAGGGCAGCTAGATGGCAAAGTGGATTGACTGCTGGGCCTGGAGTCAGGGAAGCATTTTCATGAGTTTAAATCAGGCCTCTGAAACTTACTAGCTGTGTGACCCTTGGCAAATAACTTAATCCTGTTTTCCTCATATGTTTATCTGTAAAATGGAGAAGGAAATGGTAAACTACTCCAGTGTCTTTGCCAAGAAAACACCAAATAAGGTTAGGAAGAGTCAGACATGACTGAAACAACTAAACAACAAATAGCAAAAGATGTCCTGTGAGGTAAATCCCTTCCTATTCCACAATTCTACTAGCTTATGAAATAGAAATGTACAACATATTCAGAGAGTAGAGTAGTAAAAAGACAACTAAAGTCTGAGTATGGATTCTAACTCTGTGATTTAATATCTGTGTGACTTTGGAGTCAGGTTCCCTCACCTGAATAATGAAGCAATTGGACTAAATGATCTTTAAGATCTCTTTCAGCTCTTAAAATTCTTTGAAAATTCTGTGAAAATCAGAACTAGAGTTTGAAAATGTCAGAGGAAGCATAAAAACATCACTGGAAACAATGAACATTAGCTTTATTTTGTTTGAAGACAGAATGGCAGAAGCGATAATAACAGAAAAAAAAGAAAACCCAGAAAACATAACAACTTAAAGATTTGAAAGAAAATTAATGGGACTGATGGCTTTGCAGAACAGAGTAAGGAGGGGCAATGTAAGGATCACAGGGGTTCCAGAAGAAAGAAATCTGACATCTTTATTTCAGGAAATTGTACAAGAAAAATTCTCAAAGTTATTGAAAACCAATGATATGGTCTAATTAGATACAATCCATAGATTCCAAAAGGAGAAAAGGCAAAAGCCAACTCATCATCACTGTTTCAAAGGAGGTGGGAGGGAGCATCTGATTAGGAGAGGAGATGCTACTATCTTGAGCCCACATCCTTGCTTGTCTTGCAAAGGTCCTGACCAGGTATCCTGAAAGAAACCACAGGTAAGGAGTAGAGAGTGAAGACCTATTTGTTGAATGGCAATTACCCCCTTCTTCCACCCCCTCCTATTCATACCTTATGAGACTGTGGCCACCTGAGCAGGTGATATCTGCAGGGGGAAGGGTTATAGGGGCATCCAATTGGCATCAGTTCAATAAGTTTCCACTCTCACTACCTTTACACCTCAGTAGAAGGTCTCAGCCCTTTTTTCTACCCCTTGGCTGGGGTTTGGCTTCACCTATCCCATTACTGCAAAGATGAAATGATACTCACAGATATCTGCATGGTGAATGGAATGGTGAAGATGGAAGAGATAGGACTGTAGTTGGAGAAAGGTCACACCTGCCTAAATTCTTGCCTTTTTGGGATACCTGAACTGCCTAAATAACACTTAGCAAAAATAACTAGTTAAACTAGAAATATGTCAGATGTTTGACAAAGGTGAGCTCATACTGTACTAACATTGCCCCAGTCTGCCAACCCACTTCAGGCTAGTGTCTGAAGATATTTGCCTCCACACATTTTTCTTCTCCCCTTACAACTGATCACACTTTTTCTGCTTTTTGTTCCAGGTGCAAAATTTCCTAAATATGGTTCTGGAAGATGGACAGCCTGTAACCATGAAATATAATACAACCTGTAAGAAAATTTCCAGCATATTGGGTTATTTCTCTTGCTGAGGATCTGTGGAAGAACACGGACAAGAATTACCCAAGCTAAGAAGGCATTTGGAGTTTTGTTTTGTACTAATAGAGGAAGTACATATATTATTAAGGTCATAGATTCATTGACACGTAGAAAGTACAAATAAAGGAAGAAACATGAGGGTGGAGAGTGGAGGTAGTGAGTAATCTGAGAGTGCATTTCCCATTTTAGGCAAGGGGGGGTTTGATTTTTAGAAAAATTTAGTAAATATGAGCTAGTAGTATGAAATAGAAACTCTGCATATGATATTTTGTTAAGTTTAGGTAAACGAATAATTTAAAAAATATTTTAAGAAAGGCAGCACAGTCTAGGAAAAAGAACATTAGATTTGAAGCCTGAGGACTGTGTGAGGAGTCTGTGCCTTATAAGCTATGTGACCTTGGGCAAGTAATCTGACTCTTACGAATCTCATTTTCCTCACTTGTAAAATCAGAGGGGTGGACAACATATGATGTCTAATGTCTATTTCAACTCTAAACTTTGTAAGTTATTCAGGTTTCTATCCTTCTACCTCAGAATATACCCAGGTTACTAAGATTTGAACCTAGGTCTTCAGACTCTGAGGCACAACACACTTTCTTACAGAATTTTGGATTTAGGCAGAAAGTGTTCTCTATCTATCTGTTTTTCTCTGTCTGTCTCCGTCTCTCTTGACACTCTCTACCCCTCATCCCTTTCTTTCCCAAATTATAAACAAACAGATCATGACTCAAGCTAGTGAGGTCTTGTGAAAACAAGACTAGTTTGGGATTCAGAAGCTGTGAGGTCAAGGTTCTGCTTTGCAATTAATTAACTAATTGTGTAAACTTTGGTGATTAGATCATTTACACTCAGCATTCATTTGTGCTAGTGGAAATGGGAAACATCCAGGAATCGACACCCACAGTGAGAACTCCTTTCAGCTTAATGAAGCTGAGAGGCTCATCATCAGGTTGGCTACAGGGAAATGAATTTTCTAGGCACAGCAAACAATCATAAAGAGTGCAGAGAAGTTATGTTAGGCATCAAGAAAAGGAATATCCACACTGACAAAATTACAGATCCTTGAAGTATTTAATAATAATCATAATAGCTAACATTTATAGAGTGCCTATTATGTGCTAGGCACTGAGTTAAATGCTTTACAAATATTGTCCTATTTGATCCCCAAAACAACTTTGGATGGTAAATACTATTGTGATCTCCATTTTACAGATGAGGAAATGGAGGAAAACAAAAGTTAAGTGACTTATCCAGAGTCACACAGCTAGTAAAATTTCTTAGGTCATATTTGAAGTCAAGTCTTCCTGACTCCAGGCCTGGCACTTTATACATTATGCTAAACTGGCCTACCTAGATATAATTTAATATGACATTGGATTTGGTGTATGAGAGCATTGTGCTATTCCAGGCTTTTAGATTTATTATCTATGTGACCCTGGGCAAGTAATTTGCCTTCTCTGGGCCTCAGTTTCCTCACCTATAGAATTAGTGGGTAGAAAAGATGATGTTTAGGGTCCCTTCCATCTCTAAATCCTATAAGTCCTTCAAGGTCCCATCCTTCCAACTTTCAGAATATATCTAGGCTAATACTTTTTATCTTTGATAACTTGGTATGAGAAAGGTAGTGAATTTATGTTAAAACAAAATTAATGTTTTATAACTAATATATCTGAACATAGTGTTTCTATTTTAGAACTCTTCAGAGTTAAATTTCCTTTCAAGAGGGAGTTTGAATAATACATAATAATATGTAATAATAATATGGTTTGAATAATGGTAAACTTTTTCTAAAAGTTCTTGTGGGTAAGAAGTCAGTGAAATGCTATGGACCCAATTCGTCTGGAAAGAAAAATTGTATCTATTAATTTACAAGGAATATTTTAAGCTCCTATAATGTATGAGGCAACTCACTCAGCACTTTACTAAAACCAGAGACATTTAATTGGAATAGTTGATAGAGCTTACACTAAAGTTCTACTCTGATGGCTCATCATTGGGTGTAGGTGAACCTACATTCTTTTTTTAAAAAATTAATTAATTAATTAAATTTGTATTATTTTATTGAAAGTTCTCAGAGGCTGTTTACTTTTCTTCTCTACATCTTGCTCTGCAGCCTTCTTGGCTTGTTTTGCCCGGATTCCAAAGAGACAGACCATTCGAAGACTAGCAAATGCTTTGAAATTCTTCTCATTTTCAGTGGTGACTCAAGCTTTCTCTTTCTTGTAGATATTTCTGGCAATAACTGGTCCTGTATGCTGGGTTGCCAACTTGAGTTCTTCAGCAGAGCTATCTCCCTTTTTGGGTGCAGATGGTTTCCTTGGGAAGAGGATCAGTTTGGAATGATATTCTTTCAGCTGCTGCACATTTGCCTGAATAGACTCTGCAGACTTATTTTGGTGATGAGGGTCCACAGAGATACCAGTGGTCCATGCCACTTTTTTATGGATACCAGCAACCTGAAGCTCTTCCAAGCTGAATCTTCTACCAGTACGTACTTTGGTGTGGTATTGGACAGTAGGGAACCTCAGGATGGGCTGGATAGGACCAGATGCAAGGTGAGGAGCAATTTGACATGCTTTTGCTTGATTGGCCTTTCACCTTCTGATCTTCCTGGCTGGCTGGTTAGACCATCTGGCAACTTGTCTTTGCCAGTATTTGTGGAAATGGGGCTTTAGAATCATGCCATTTTGGCTGGGTGCCATGACTGATTAGAGCTCTCCTCACAGGCACCTCAGCTGATTGGAAAAGTAATTAATTTATTTTTAATTTTCAGCATTTGTTTCTATAAGTTTTTGAGTTTTAAATTTTCTCCACCTCCCTCCTCTCCTCCACCCCCAAGATGGCATGCAGTCTGATATAGGCTTTACATGTACTTTCTTATTAAACGTATTTTCACATTATTCATGTTGTAAAGAAGAATTATAATGAATGGGAGGGACCACAAGAAAGAAGAAACAAAACAAAGCAAAAAAAGAGAGAGCATAAATAGTATGCTTCACTCTGCATTCAGACTCCATAGTTCTTTCTCTGGATGTGGATAGCATTTTCCATCATGAGTCTTTTGGAGTTGATTTAGATCCTGGTATTGCTGGGAAGACTTAAGTCTATCAAAGTTAGTCATTGCACAATGTGGCTGTTATTGTGTACAATGATCTCCTGGTTCTGCCAACTTCACTCAGCATCAGTTCATATAAGTCTTTCAGGTTTTTCTGAAGTCTACCTGCTCATTATTTCTTATAGCACAATGGTATCCCATTACATTCATATGCCACACTTGGTGAACCTACATTCTTAAAGGCTATGACAGTAGTAGTAGTATCAAACTTTGGCTGATCTTTGAAAGCTGGAAAGGATCTGAGTAGAATGTTAGGGATGGACAGTGTGTCTTTTGTTGGAAGGCTAAATTCAGAGAGGCTAATCATCTGATTTATCATAGGGTGATGACACGATCTGTGGGACTTCCCATACCTCAGGTTTCTCATCTGTAAAATGAATGTGTTGGAATAAAGGATCTATGGACCTGTCCAGTTCTAAATCAATGAACCTATGAATTGTTTAACCAAGACATTCTTAGAATGTCTTATGAAGACATGAACTGTGATCTACATTTTTGCAGAGGATCTATGCCTACAGGTCATCAAAGTATAAAAGATTTTGATAGAGAATGGATTTCTTGAGTGGTCATTGTACAAGAGGCTGTTCATCTGGATGAAAGAGGTTAGTTTAATAGGCAAATACCTCAATCCAACTCTACGCATATTAATTTTAAACTAAACTATATGTAGTCAAATATAGAATTAACAACAATAGCTCACATTTATAAAGTACTTTGAAGATTACAAAACATTTGCCTCACAAGAACCCTGTGAGATTCTGTTATTATTTCTATATTGCAGGAGGAAAATGAGACTTAGGAAGGATAAAGTACTTGCCCAGGATGAGATCGCCTGTGAGCAACTAGATTAGAATCTAATTCTTCCGACTAGAAAATTCAGGGAATTTTCCATTCTTTCACATTGCTTCTTCATAAAGAAATATATTCTTGGTCTTTTCCTCCCCTTGATGTTCTTCTCTGTTGGGACCAATTTAATGGTGACAATTTTCCCTTATAAGAGATGATTACTCACCTCTCTAGATTATCAATAATTAAGATGATCTTTTTTATTGCTTGAATTTTACTGGGTGATGGAACATCAGGAAGATTGGATCAATTCCTGAATAAAATCCCATCTATGTCTATGGTGGGATCATGCCCAAGCCAAAAGGAATGTGCCCAAGAATCACCACTGAACTGTTTTCTAAATACTGCTGAAGTACTACTGGAAGTACCAGAAGGTTTATTGGTTTGGACTTTGTTTATTTCCCTGCAAGAGTTAGATAAATCCCTTAATTCCCTACTTCTTGTGACTTGGAAGCCTTGGTCATTCAGCATAATGAATATACTATTGCCACATAATCATTTAGATTCATAATCCTCTGCAAGGCTGTCTATATTACAGAAGTGGAACTGAAACAGCAGGATAAAAGCAAAATCTCCTTTTAGTAGGGCATGCCCTCAGCTTTAAATTTTTGACAAGTACTCTAACAGCAAAAAACCAACTACAACAGTAATATAGAGCTAATAGAAAAAAATAAGACATTCACACACACACACACACACACACTCACATACACACACTTCTGTTAAAACCACAAGAACTGAATAGCAGAGGGAATTGAAAAATTTTCTTGTAGGGCATTACCAGCAAAAAAAAAAATTAATTCATGAGCATTTATTACTTTGTAACATGGTGAGTCTGTTTTTCTACTCATTCCCAGTGCAGAGGGGTGCAGTGAACTTAAACATGGGTTGACACAGCCCCTATGGATTCTCTCTCTATTCACAAGTCAATTTTTTGTGGAGAGATTGCTCTGACCCATTCTTGCTGTGCTACATAGACTCAGTAGGGAGTGAAGTTAGGATGTCTGGAAGGGTGAGTATTGAATCTGCTTTTTATGTACAGAGGTATGCTGCTCTAATGCTGCTTTGGGAGTGGCATAAAAAAACTACCCAGTTGGCAACCACAGTTGCTCTCAAATAAAGGAGAAAGGGTAGAGAAGGTTTTCTTTTTGCAGGCTAAGAAGATGTATTGTTATTCATATTAGTCTCACTTACTGGCAGAGTTTGTTGGCTTCTCCAGGAAGGTTCCTGTATATGAAAACATATTCAAATGGCTTTGAGGGTATATTTTAGATTGGTAAACTTAGAGTATATCTGATGATTGGAGGGCAGGCCCCAGAATTCCACTAATTAATGCCTTCGCCATCAGGCAAAACCAAGGACTAAGTATTTGCCCTACTACCTCAAGTTACCCTATGCCTTCCCATCCCTCTGGCATTATCTTTTGCTCGGGGATTTATAATCAAATCAAAGTTGCAAATTCCATTGTGGAGGACCTGATAATCTACTGTCTGATGGCCTGAGTCAGAATTCCTGCAATTCTGAATTGTGGAATGCCTAGGCTGAAGCTATCTTCTCTGTCTACTGCATCCTGCTTACTCATACCCAACTATGTTAGCCCATCCACTTGCTATCCTTATACTACTATATTCTATCATTCCATTGAACCTTATGGCATCCTTATTCTATTGTCAATAAACAGCTTTTAGTATTAGCCAATCCTCTCTCCTGGAAATTATTTTACATATATTTTTCTTTAGTTTTCAATATAAATGTTGCTCTCCCTTCCTCTCTCTCTACTATTCTCCTTCCCCCTTCCCATAAAATGTTCCTTAAAGGTAGGGCCTGCTTAGCGCATGTAGAAGTGTGCTTGCCACATAGTTGTTGTTGTTTGTCCTTCATTCTCGAACAGGACCATGACAATCAGGGAGATGATGCTATTACATTCAAGTGAAATGGATTTAAGTGAGGGAGAGCTATACAAAGTCATCATCTTCACTTTCTCCTCTGGAGCCATCTGGTTCCAGTGGCAAGATATAGATCAGTAGTTCCTTATTAAATGCCTTTGTAATTCCCTTTGTAAATTTTAGAGCCCTTTGTATGTTTGAGCTCTTACTATTAAAGTCGTAACTAGGTTGGGCTGACTGGGACTTTTAGCTCAAGCCAACATCTGGGGAACATGCTTCTTTCTCATAGTGAACCTCTGGCCCCATTATCTCCATGCCTTATGGTCCCTAAGAGATCCTGAAGGCCGTTGCCCTCTTCCGGAGTTGCCCTTTCCCCACCGTAACACCTTCTTTTTCCTGTCTTCTCTTTGAGATTGGGGATTAAGTTAGAGTCTCAGGGTGATATAAGTTTCTCGGGAACAAGTATTATTTCTTTCATTTTATTTCTGTCCCCAGTGCTTCATAAATATTTGTTTTTTATTTTATTTTTTCTCAATTATGTAATAAATACTTCATGATTGAATTATGAGATGTTATCTCTTTCAATAAGACAACAATGGACAGTAAAGAGATAAGAAGAAGGACAGGGGTTCTCTCATCTTCCATGAGTGTTTGTGGTATCAATTAATTTCCCTGGTGCCCATTTCTCTAGGTTTTGAATATAGTTACCAGATTAATTAAATCAAATAAATCACTGTCTTGGCAGGTTTAGTGACTACCCTCTATACTTAAAGATTTTTCCCAAAGCAAATGTGACACTAGGATATTTTGGGGAAGACATAGGTCATATAGTTTAATGAGATTTTTAATGATACTTACCAAAGGCATGAAAAGAAAAGCTTATATTTTTGTGTTTTGGAAATGTCTTAGCTCATTAGTCATACTAAACCAAGTAGTAGATAGGATTTAGACCCCAGACTGTAGGGGACCCCTATCACCTGTTGCTGTTGCTGACCCCTGAAGAATCTAGAGGAAAACAGTTCATTGTCAAAGGCCCTTTTTTGGTCAGAGAACAACATGTAGACATTTGATAGATCTCTTTCATAATATATTGAGGACAGGGGTGATTTTGTTTTTTTGTGTTTATATTCTCAGGACTTAGCACAATGCCTAGCAAATAGCATATGTTTAGCAAATACTCATTTATTGATTAATTGTCCTTTTCATTCCTCTGTGTCCATATGGACTTGTGAGGTGTCAGAATTCCTAGTCACTGTTCCATGCTTGGTCTAGAGAGGAAATAAAACCATAGAGAAAAAAAATTTATAAAGTGGGAGATGGCTGGGTGGGGGTTCTAGGACATGATAGTGGAAATGCTTCTTTGTTTATGAAGAAAGAAAAAAAATCATAGAGAAGAGCTCCATGAACTTAGGAAACCATGGAAAACATGACTCTTGTCCCATAGAGGAAGTGAAAATGATACAGAATAGTCCTGCTCAAAGAGAAAACAGCTAGAAAACCATATAGGAAACACCCTTTAGTCAGAGCTGGAATTAAGACAAGATGGATTTGGGATAAGGATGTGAAACTCATTTTTGGAAAAATCTATTTTTTTCCTGCAGAATCACAGGTATTGGAGCCAAAAGGAGCTGTAGACATCATATAATCTGAGTCCCATGTTTTATAGATTTAACAATAAGAGCCACTGCCATGCTGGACCTAGGATGCCTGAGGCTCTTGCCCTTTCCCTCTACTTTGAAGGACCTCTCCTAGTTCTGGACCCATGCATGCATACATGAATGGTTCAGTCCTGGAGGAGCCTGGCTTCTAAAGTGAGTGTTTGGATCTTTGGTTCCCTCCAGACCTCTCATGAAGATTACATTAACTCAGCTTTGGCTCATTTTTAGAGTCTCCCCCAAAGCGAGAAGCAGAAAGGGACAATGTGAATGAGGCATTGGATAGCTACTTCTTTCTTCCACACAAATGAAATATTTAACATAAGAGATTCACAAAGTGCATGTTGCCAAAAAACTTAAACAGCTGCAGAAGTGCCATAACAATTGATATGCACTCCTTTGGGATTGAGAGTTAAACATAAGACCATGAGGCAATTTGCAGGACTAATCATTTAACATTTTACATTTCACCTCAGCTTTGCACTGTACAAACAACTTTCTCCTAGTCCATGTCATCTGGCAAGTCAAGCCACAGTCTAGAGCTCTTCCTCTTATCTGTGGTAATTTTTTTCCCTAGAAATGTGTAGTTGTAGAAATTCCTTCCTCCCACTGAGGAAGGAATTAGCTGAGACTGAGGACCTCTTAATCTCACAAGATTGCTTACGAGGTTGAAACTATCCATCTCAGGATAATTACCCATTCACCCAGATACTCTGGAAAGCAGCAAAAAAGAAGAGACAACCCCAAACCCGAGACTTAGGCTTGCCCAAGTAGGACATGTGCTTTAGTGACTGAGTTTATAACTGCCATGCTGCTGTGTTGAAGGAAAGTGATCATGCCGCTCCCTTACTTATCCAGGGAAAAGTATATAGGAATCTCAGTTGGCAAGTGGGGACATAGAGAGAGACACTCTCATTTTAAGTTTTGTTGAGTCAACATCTCTTCCAGCTTAATGGACAATAAAGGGGTTACTTTGTTATCTTATAGAATAAGTACTTCAGCCCTGGACCATAATATGTTCAGAAGTTGTTGGGATAATTTAACATGTGATCCATGGCATGAGTACCTCTCCCTACGACCCCTACCACCTTCTGGCTACACAGCTGAGAAAATAGAAGCAAAGAGGGGTCACATGACTGGTCTCAAATTCATGAGAAAATTCCACTCAAGTCTTTTGGCTGCAAGTTTAATGCTTCTTTCACCCTAGAAGACCTCAAAAAGTTTTTTCTTCTTCCCCTGACAGTTATATCCAGATACTTTGGTACCACATAGATAAATCTAGCTGTTAATCAGTTTCTTTCTTTCCTTGTTTCTCTCTGAAGATAGAGTGATGGGGTTTACCTTTGATGTTCCTTAAATTTAAGATTTGGGATATAAGAGCTTTGTTCTTCAAGACTCCACTTCCTCTTGTTATGATACATAATTTGGTCCATAAAGACAACATAGATTTCATAATGATATATATCTTTGGGAAAGCAAGGAGCAGCTATGCCTTAGTCAGAACTTTAGAGAGATTTGAATATTAACAGAGGTTAACTAATGGAGGGTTGTATTTTCTTATAAATGAGTTCAAATGAAGTCTATTCCTTTCAATTGGCTTCATTATACATCAAATAGTAGTCTTCTCATGTTAAATAGATTCTTTTCCATAACAAAAATCTACAAAGTCTCTGGATAGGCCAGTGTGTTTCATCTTTAAGCCGGTATTGCTTCAAGGTATTTTTTTGTTTTCTCTGGATAGTAATATTGGATTAAGGGAGATGAAGCCATTGTAACTTGACTGGAAAGTACTCACATATATGTGTGAGTGTACACATTGGCACCACACACAATTCCTTAAATGCGCATAAAGAGCTATAAAAAAGTGAACATTATTATGTAAGAAATTACATTTACTTCTTGGTAACTGAAATCCTTATGCCCAATCAAGACAGAAGTGTTTTCTTAGTTACAGAAAAATAATTTCAATAGTTGAAATATGGAAGAATTTGCTATGCTTTTTAAAAATAAAATATGAGCTGACTAGTTTCATTGCCAGCCACTAGAATTAGAAGAAAATACTTTTCAATTGTATTTTTCCCCCTAAGGAAATTCCAAGAAATTCTGATATTTCCATAAAAACTACTATTTATGCATTATTTGATTTAGATATGAGAGGAAAATAACTTTGTGTATTAAAATAACTTGTAGAAATACCATGAAAATATGTTTTTCAGCAAATTTTGAATAATGAAAGCATTTCCAAGTTCACATAGTGCTCTACCTAAATCAAAGAAAATAAAAGAAACCTGCTAATGTATATTTGCTATAACTCTGAGCTATATCAAAAGTCCATTACAAGTAATTCTTAGCACAAATGGAATGCTCACTTTGATTGCTAGCATTATCCTTGTAGAGAATGAATATTAATATCTTTTTCTAAGATACCCTTTTCAGTCATTACAGAATAGCAAGAACACAATTATATAGCACTTTAAGGTTTACAAAACACTCTCCCCACAATAAGCTCATGAGGTAGGTAGCATAAATAGTATCATAACTTTATGGATGAGAAAACAAACTCAAAGTGGTTGTGATTTTGCATAGGGTTGTGCAGCCTAGGATTAAAACCCAGGTCTTCCAACTCCAGACTCAGTGTTCTTTCTACTTCACCAGAAGACACTGTGGCACAGTGGGAGAAACCCTGGAATGAGAGCTCCTAAGGACAAAACCCTCTTCTGATGCTTACTACTAGTTTAATAGGTAGCTAGTTGATGCAGTGGATAGAGTGTGAGGCCTGGCGTCAGGAAGACCTGAGTTCAAATCCAGCCTTAGACACTTACTCACTGTGTAGCATTGGGCAAGTCACTTAACCCTGTTTGCCTCAGTGTCCTCTTTTATTAAAATGAGCTGGAGAAGAAAATGGCAAACTATTCCAGGATCTTTTCCAAGAAAACTCCAAATGGTATTATGAAGGTTAAACACAACTGAAATGACTGAACAACAATAACAATTAGTTTAATATTGGACAAATCCCTTAATCTTTCTTTACTTCAATTTTCTCAGCTGTAAAATGAAAGAGGTTGGATTGATGGCTTCTGAAATTCCTTCCAGCTCAAGATTTATGATTTTATGATTCAATTATCCTCCTGTTTCTCACAGAATGAGTATATAATGAGGGCTTGGTATATAGGCAGACCCCATCAACTTGCTAAGATGGTATCCACATGAAAGATTATGGGAGGCTGCTTCTGGAATTGTGAGGACTGGAGAATGTGTGGACATTCTGCAACTGTTTCTGGTTGTCTTACCACATAGCCGGGAGGAAGTTTTTTCCTAGCCAGAACTATTTGTATCTGAGGGAATATAGTGACTCCTCATCTGGCAGCTTCTGTTAAGAAAACAATAAGATCTTTCTATTTTTTTTTATTTCTATCTTTCTATTCCTCTCCCCTGCTCCCACTGTCCTCAGCCATTGGGATCTTGAGAAAAAAGTCTCTTTTTTTTTTCATTTTTCATTCTAAGTGCAGAGGGTGGAGTGCAAATCTGACCAGAAAGGTGAGCCAGAGGCATCTACCAGTCCAGGAACTCAGGGTGGGTGCTGCAGCCATCCAAGCATTAATACTCAGAGGAGCAAGGGCCTAGGACTCGAGTCTAGCAGAAATTGGTAGCCCTTCCAGCTGTGGACATGAACTTGGTGGAACAAATGCTATGTGGGAATGGAGCTAAGTTGTGCACTTAGTCTCTCCCTCCCTCTTCCAAAGATTGATGTTTAGAGGATGTAATACCCCTGAAGTTTTGGGGAAAATGTCTTTATGTTTATTCTTGCTATATATAATGAAGTAAATATTCTTTTGTAAAAGGTAATCAATATTAAGTGGTTAAATGGAATTGGGTGCTAGTCACTAACCCCCTAAATATGGAAGACACAGCTGGTTGAGGCTCAGGTTGATGGCAGAATAGATACCCACAAACCCCTTATGGTACCTGAGAAACCTGATTACTCAGTCAGAGGTAGTGGCTTCAGTGTAGGAGAATGGTATGGAGGTGCCTGGGGAATCCACTGAACTGAACTGAAGAGTCATTTTATTGTTGTTGCATAAATTCTAATATTTCTAAATAAGCTGCTGACAGCTAAAAAGATGAAAAGATTGGGTACTGACAAAGACAGGTTTAGGTGGCATCTGAAGTGAGTGTTGAAGGAAGAGAAGAGAAGAATTTCAGTAACTTTAAAGATGAAGAAGCAGTGCTTTTCAAGCATGGGGGAGAGCAGAAATGAAACATCAGAAGTAGATGAGTACAAGTTGAAATTGTAGAACAGTCAATAGTCCAGTTTGGCTTGAAATATCAAGTAAATGAATAACAGAACAAGTTATAGTACTTTACTTTTGCAAAATTTTTTTTAAACATACATTATATTATTTGCTCCTCACAATAATCTTACAGAGCACCCCAGTTTTCTTTTTGAAAAAATATTATATTTTCCCCCAATTATATGTAAAGACATTTTTCACATTCTTCTAAAAAAATTTGAGTTCCAAATTTTCTCCCTCTCTTCTTAACCTCCCCCATCCCTGAAACTTTAAGCAATTTGATACAGGTTATACATGTTCAATCATGGAAAACTTATTACCACATTAGTCATATTGTGAAAGAAAACACAGAGCAAAAAATGTGAAAAAAATATAGAAAGTGCAAAATAGCATACTTGGGTCTGAATTCAGACTCCATCAGTTCTTTCTTTGGAAGTGGATAGCATTTTTCATCATGAGTCATTTGCAATCATCTTCGATCATTGTATTGCTGAAAATAGCTGTCATTCACAGTTCATGATTGTACAGTATTGCTGTTACTACCTACAATGTTCCCTAGCTTCTGCTCACTTCACTTTGCATCAGTTTATATGTCTTTAAAGGTATTTCTGAAATCAGTCTGCTCATTATTACTTATAGCACAGTAGTATTCTATTACAATCATATACCACAACTTGTTCAGTCATTTCCCAATTAATGGGCATGCCCTCAATTTCCAATTCTTTGTCACTACAAAAAGAACTGTTATAAATATTTTTGTGCAAATAAGTCCTCCCCACCCCCACCCCCTTTCAAAAAATCTCTTTGGGATACACAGCTAGTAGTGTTACTATTGGATCAAAGAGTATGCCCTTTGGGCATAGTTCCAAATTGCTCTCCAGAATGGTTGAATCAGTTCACAACTTCAGCAACAATGCATTAGTGTTCCAATTTGGAATTCTAATTTGGAATTTGGATTTCCTATTTGGTGTTTAATAATGGATTTTTAATTTGTTCATTTTCTAGTTTTTTTAGTTGCCTGCCCAATTCATTTATCTGCTTTTTTTTTTCTATTTTATTGATGTAAGTGTTTAGAGATATAAAATTTCCCCTAAGTACTGCTTTGGCTGCATCCCATAAATTTTGGTATGTTGTCTCATTGTTGTCATTCTCTTTAATGAAATTATTTGTGGTTTCTATGATTTGTTCTTTGGCCTACTCATTTTTTAGAATTGGATAATTTAGTTTCTAATTAATTTTTAATTGATCTTTCTATGGCCCTTTATTAAATGTAATTTTTATTGCATCATGATCTGAAAGGGATGCATTTAATATTTCTGCCTTCCTGCATTTATTGTGAGGTTTCTATGCCCTAATACATGGTCAATTTTTGTGTAAGTGCCATCTACCACTGAAAAAAGGTATATTCCTTTCTATCCCTATTCACTCTTTCCCAGAGATTTATTGTATCTAACTTTTCTAAAATTCTATTCACTCTCCTTTCACTCTCCTGTCTTCTTTTTTTTCTCTTGTAG
>NW_020954587.1:17207901-17211906 GCF_900497805.2 Vombatus ursinus | reverse complement strand
TAAGATTTGTCTAGTTCTGAGAGGGGAAAGATGAGGTCCCCCCACTAGTATAGTTTTACTGTCTATTTCTTCCTGTAACTCATTTAATTTCTCCTTTAGAAATTTGGATGCTATACCATTTGGTGCATATATGTTTAATACTTCATTGTCTGTAGTACCTTTTAGCAAAATATTGTTTCCCTCCTTATCTTGTTTGGTTAGGTTTATTTTTGCTTTTGCTTTGTCTGAGATCATGATTGCTACCTTTGCTTTTTTTTCCCTTCAGCTGAAGCATAATAGATTCTTCTCCAGCCTTTTACCTTTACTCTATGTGTGTCTCTTTGCTTTAAAACTGTTTCTTGTAAACAGCATATTGTAGGATTCTGTTTTTTTTAATCCACTCTGTTATCTGCTTTCATTTTATGGGCAAATTCATACCATTAATATTCACAGTTATGATTACTAATGGTATTTCTCTCCATCCTATTTTCCCTTTGTTTGTACTTCTCTCTCTCTCTTTCTCTTTTCACCCCATTCCTCCTCACTGGTGTTTTGTTTCAGACCATTGCCTCCCTCAACTTGCCCTCCTTCCTATCACCACCCTCCCCCGTTTTCTTGTCACTCTCCCTTCCTACTTCCATATAGGGTAAGATAGATGTCTATAACCAACTGAGTGTGTATGTTCCCCCTTTGAGTCAAATCCAATAAGAGTGAGGCTCAAGCAATGCTCACCCCTCTCCTTTTCTTTCCTTCCATTGTAATAGGTATTTTGTGCCTGTTCATATGAAATAATTTATCCCATTCTACCTCTTTCTTCCTTCTTCTCTCAGTGCAATCTTCTTTTTCACCCCTTAATTTTTTATATCATTCCATCAAAGACAACTTATACTTGCACCCTTTGTCTATATATCCTCCCTTCTACCTGCCCTGTAGTGATACAGTTCTTAAGCATTACAAGTATTATCTTCCCATGCAGGGATGTAAATAGTTTAACCTTATTGCTTCTCAAGTCATATTTGAAAATTGAATTTTCTGTTTAGTTCTGGTCTTTTCATCAGGAATGCTTGAAAGTCCTGTATTTCATTGAATATCCATTTTCTCCACTGAAAGATTATGCTCAGTTTTGCTGGGTAGGTGATTTTTTTGGTTGTAATTCAAGTTCATTTGCTTTCTGGAATGTGGCATTCCAAGTCCACCAATCCTTTAATGTGGAAACTGCTAAATCCTATGTAATCCTGATCATGGCTTCTTGATATTTGAATTGCTTCTTTTGGGCTGCTTGTAGTATTTTCTCCTTGATCTGAGAGTTCTGGTATTTGGCTATAATATTCCTGTGAGTTTTCATTTTGAGATCTTTCTCAGGAAGTGTTTGGTGGATTCTTTAAATTACTATTTTACCCTCTGTTTTTAGGATATCAGGGCATTTTTCCTTGATAATTTCTTGAAAGATGATGTCCAGGCTCCTTTTTTTATGACGGCTTTCAGGTAGTCCAATAATTCTTAAATTGTCTCTCCTTTATGTCTTTTCTAGGTTGGTTTTTTTTCCAATGAAGTATTTCACATTTTCTTCTACTTTTTATTCTTTTGATTTTGTTTGATTGATTCTTAATGTCTCACACAGTCATTAGCCTCCACTGCCCAATTCTAATTTTTAAGGAATTATTTTCTTCAGTGAGCTTTTATAGCTCTTTTTCCATTTGACCAGTTTTTCAGTGAATTTTTGTACATGTTTCTAAATTTTTTTGCTTACTTTACCAAGCTGTTGAATTTTTTTTCATTATTCTTTCCCATAACTTATTTTTTTTTGCGAATTTTTCTTCCACCTCTCTTATTTGATTTTTAAAATCTTTTTTGACTTCTTTCAGAAGTTCTTTTTGGGCCTGAGACCAATTCATATATCACTTTGAGGCCTTGCATTCAGGCATTTTGATGCTGTTGTCCTCTTCTAAGTTTGTGTTTTGATTTTCCCTGTCACCACAGTAACTTTCTATGAGCAAGGCTGGTTTATTTTTGTGCTCATTTCTAGCCTATTTCATGACTTTTAAAGTTCAGCCCTACTCCTGTGGTGCAGGGTGGCACTGTCCCAAGCTTCTTGTGAAGGGCGGTCAGGGGCCTGGCCCCTGGACTGCTGTGCCAGGTCCTCTGGGCCTCATGTTTCACCTGCTGCTCTGGGGCAGCCAGTTCTGATTGAGCCGGCTACTCTGAGCTGTGTGGGCTGTGCTGGGGGCTTGAGGCCTCACAGCTAGCTGGCTTCACTGCTGGCCTATTGGGGCCTTTAGGCCTGTGCTGGGGTCAGGGTCGTCCAGCCGGCTTGCTGGACACTGCCTGAGCTAGTCTGTATTCCCGTTTTTATCCAAGTGAGACAGACCTTTCCTGAAATCCTTCTAAGTAGTCTTGGACTGGAAAATTGTTGCACCCTGTCTTTTTTGGGTTCTATTGCTTCAGCTTTCATCTTTGAAGCCCTATTTAAAGTTGTTTGGAAGGGAATTTGGGAGAGCTCAGGCAAATGCCTGAGTTACAGTAGTCAATTTACTCAAGCAAATCAATGTTCCCATGGAACCAGCAAGAGAATATGAAAATCTTTGTCCCTGACATTAATGTGGAATTGAGTCACATTTTTGAACCTCTAAATTCAACTTACCCATCTATGGAACCAGAAAAAGTTTCCTTCAAGCAGCCCTCCTTTCTTAGTATAGTGTCTCTCCTTGGCAAGGGGATCTAGGAAAGTAAAAAGCAACAGTTGTGGGTTTAAACACAACTAAAAATAAATAGAGTTGTGTTCCCTAGGGATAATTCATGGCAGAAAACTGAAAACCAAACTCATAGAACATATTGCAGTGGTTCAGTTTCTCAAGTCTGTGGTGTTCACCTAAAAACACCCCCTTTCCCTTATTGTCAATGCAAAAATGTACAATGTTTGGGCCAGAGGCTGTTATTGGAACCTCCCATGCCACAGGTGACTTTGTGAATATCTTTACAACTTTGAGTTAAATGCATATTGAAAAATGACTTTGTCCTGTCATGCCTCATTATGTTTTATTTACCAAACAAAATCATTATTCAGAAATTTGGTATTGCTTTGCTAAAGTGGGCATCTATTTAATATCCCTAAACCAATTCTTCCTTCTAATATGGTAATCTGTTCTCTGTATTTAATTATCTGTGAGGTGAAAGGTTGCTGGGCAGTGTCATTCAGCAATAGCCCAATGGAAAATTGTAAGTACTTTCACTCCAGGTCTGCTGTCTTTTCAGATCAATCTTTCTGCTAATGACAACCAATACTTTCATGTGTGATTACAGGCCAGCTCCATCTTTTCAAGAGCCGAGACTCTTTGGAATCATATGTATTGATCTTTTTAATAGAAGTCAGGAAAAATAAAATTATACTGGCTTCCTGTGACAAAACTATGATAAATGGGAACTTAGAAACTTATGGAAGAAATTTTTCTTCCCTGGATTTTTTTAATCACTAAAAAATGAATGTTTTTTTAAAAATAATATTTGCTTTCCCTTATGCACAATTTCAGCAAAGTCAAAATTCTTTATATATTGTCCTATATATATAAAACCACATTTAAGCAAAGGCATGTCAGAATTCCCATACCTACTAGTGATCTAGGTACAATCCCAGAATAGGAAGCAAAGATATTTCTTGGGGCTTTGGGGCTCTGGTTCTCTTTAGACTTGGTACTCTTTGGCATACACAGCTAACTCTGGTTCTTTCAGTACTCTAGATTCTGTGAGAGACTCATTTCTTTTGCTTTTTTTCTCTTTGCCAAGCTTTTAATTTTATTTAGTTGCCAATTGTTATATGTGTTCTGCTAGAAACCTAAAAATAATCCCTTTTTTTAAACTACATTTTCCCCTCTGTAGTTCTTAAGCATTGTCATTTTCCCCTGGAATTTTCTTCTCCACTGAAGATGAATTGTACAAATTACATATAGATTAGATGTGAGAGTGGGGGCAGTGCTTTTATTAAGGGTTCTGCAGCTGGATTCAATTGGTCCAGATTCAATCCTGGGGGAT
>NW_020954587.1:17191306-17207773 GCF_900497805.2 Vombatus ursinus | reverse complement strand
AGAGAGAGAGAGAGAGAGAGAGAAAGAGAGAGTTACAGACTTCTTGTACTTTCTGCCTTATCCCTCCTACTCAAGAAAATCCTTTTAGGTTTAGATAAGATTAATTTCTTAGGTTTTCTCTAAAATGGATAAATAGGGTATCTTCTATTAATTAGAAAAGATACTCTGTGTACAAAGTTGATATCAAATATAGGGCAGCTATTTATTTCCTATTCCCCTAATGAAATGCTTAAAACATAAAAAGACTCATAAACTCTGATATAGCTTTAAAGACCTTTATGTTCAGAATTAGACCTAGACTTTACACTTTCAAGACACAATTGTGCTAATACCTTTACTGAGAATCATCAAAGAATATAGGAATCAAGCATACTTGATGAAAAATCAGACCTGCTTGAGGTTGCAGCCAGTGGAACAATCTTCCCTTGTCTTTCTCTGTGTACTTCCCCTGCTCTACCTCATATTCTTTTTTTTTCCCACGTTAGCTTTGTTTCCCTGCTCCCATCTACCAAAGCTGTTACTACACCTACTACATGGGCTACTTATACTTATTTATAGCTATCTGATCTTCTGGCAAGGAAAACCCAGGCTTGAAGCTTCTTTGCATTCGTAATCTTCTTTAAGAAAGGTGCACTAGTAGTCTTTGTCACTCTTCCCAAAATATAATCAACACTGACTGAGGACTCAGAATCTTTGGTTCTTTCAAACTCACAAGGTTATGTCCAAGCCTGGACACATCTCCTTTGAAATTGATGTTCAGTCACCTACAATCAGACAAAGAAAGGCAAATTAGAAGAGGAAGCCAAAAGACTAAACTCAGATGATGCTCTCCCCTGGTCCCCCAGGTTCCATCTGGGAGGAAGTCAATGTGCTTCAGCAGTCACTGGATGGGCTTGGATAGTTTTAACATGATCTGCAGCCAGGAAGAAAGAGAAAAAAGTTGAGTGAAATCTTGTCATTCTATTGTAAATGTCCACTGAGTCTGTGGCTCTTCCTGTTCAGTGACTAGTAAAGGACATATTTTGTCATCCCAAAGTGCTTGCATCTTGTAGTTCTGATAATCCTCCACATTCATTTTGCACTTTTTTTTGTTGTTGACAATTGATAGTTGATTGAAGAAATCTCAAGCATTTTTCTTTAATGTGAGTCCAAAGAACTGGCAAATTAAAGACAAACCCCACATTTTCAGGAAATATGACCAAGAGCATTGCTTTTTTGATTACATACTTCTATTAGTAAAAAATTTTGAGCATGCACCTACAGTATATGTATATTTATTTATAAATTATAAACATACTACCTTGCTAATGTATTACATGTTACAAACATATAAAATAGAAAATTTAAAGGATAAAATGATGAAATAAAATATTTTAAATTACATTTTTATTTTCTTTATTAATGCTATAAAAATTTTTTTTACACAAGAGCCAAATGCTTTCCCAAATAAACAACCATGCTTATTTTTGAAAATCCTCATTTAAAACTGTGATATAGTGATTCAGAAGTCTGGTTTTACATTCAGTTTATTTTGATACTTAATTTTAATACCTGAAATAGCTAAAATACCTCAAAAATATACAAAGATACACAAATATTAATGAAAGAAGTGCATCATTAGTTGAGCTTATTACATCATGACACACTTTTTTCTATTCTATCCAGGAATTATTTTAATTGCAATTTGACTGGTTAGCATCCATCTTCCCTGATGTCAATCACTTGTTTTAGAAAATTAATTGGTAGTGCTCCATTTTAATATTTTTTTAAATTTATTTTGATTAATTAACAATCATTTCCATAAGCTTTAGTGTTTTAAATTTTTCTCCCCCCCCTCTCTGTCTCCCTCCCTAAGACAGCACACAATCTGATATAGGTTATATATACAATTTTAATACTTTTCTTAAATTTTTAAAATTAAAAAAAATTTTTTTTTTAGGCTGTTGGGGTTAAGTGACTTGCCCAAGGTCACACAGCTAGTAAGTGTCAAGTGTTTGGTCTGAGGCCAGATTTGAACTCAGGTACTCCTGACTTCAGGGCTGGTGCTCTATCCACTGTGCCACCTAGCTGCCCCCCATTTTAATATTTTTAACAAGTGAGTTCAAAATTCACTGAAACTCTTCACTTGGTAAACTTTGGAACGGGTTAGAAAATTGTGTACCTAAGTTAGTTTTAAAATGTATTGCTATTCTTGATGACTTTGTATAATCATTATCTAATATGTTAAGATACAAGGTATACTTAGGGTGAGGTTTATCATTAATAATATTATAACTATAATATTTTGGCTTTCTTCTCAACAAATCTTATTAGCTTGCCACTGTTATTTTCACTCCATAGTATGACTAAGAGCATGAACTCAGAAGTTTTTTTCTTGTTTGCTTGGGCTCACATTATATTACCTTTAATTTAGGGTTTCTGTGCAGGAATCTTTTAAAGCAACTTGTCCATTTTGTGAGTTAGTTAAAATCAGAGAATATAACCCACAGATCCATTTAACAAAGCACGTATAAACTGCCATATGTCAAAATCTACTGAAAGCAAACAAATGAGTGAAGGCATCACTGTCAACTCCTCTGAGTTGTGAGACTCCTACTTCTTCCTCAGGGTACTTTTTATACTGTATTTAATGTACAGATTGACACTTAGCCCTTATGACCATTTGGCGTAAGGTCTAAGTGTCAATCCATATACTAAAGTTTAATTTCTTTCTCATTTATCTATCTAAATTTATTAAACTAGTATTTATAATTTTTTCTCAAATGCATGCAGGCACTAATTATGCCTTGTTCTTATCACATCATATTAATTAGTAGCTCCTGATATGCTGTAAAGAAACACCAAGAACTGGGAATGGAATGTGGATCTTAATATTGGAATGTACTAGGAGTACTGGGTATGTAGATCAACATTCTAATTATTTGAACATGTCAGATTAATAAAATTCTAGGACAGAATGAATGATTTGAACCAGCCTCTTTAATTTATTATGTCTAACATTATCTGGAATATAAAACTAGTCATGATGCATTAACCACACTGAAACACTTATTTAGAGGTGGGTTTACAAATACAACATCTCTTTCTAAAAGATTGCCTAGTCCTATACTTCACTCTTTAAACAACCCATAAGTAATAAGGCAACCACAATTCTTTTCTTTCTCTTTTGGAAATCATGCTGTCCAATCAACCTTCAATCTCTTCCTCTGTAACATTTTAGTTGTATTTTGTAGTTGCTAAATATCTAGGATATTTTCCTCAGTGGCATGGTTTTGCAAGGATATTTAATTCTTTGACCACCTTCTCATTTTTTCTCAGATTTGGGGTCATGGTATATTTGAACTATTAGAATATTGTGATTTTCTTCTTTTATAGGAGCATCTATGACAGCAATTTGATTAATGTATTAAGACAATGTGTCATAGAGGATTTTACAAGGTTTCCCTCTTTTGGTATTTTTGGAGACAATTTATGTAATATTGGAATTAGTTGTTCTTTGAACATTTGATAGAATTCACTTGTGAATACTGGAGTTTCTTAACCCTCTTTGGAAGTTCACATATGGCTTGTTCAATTTCTTCTTCTAAAACTGGGATGCTTAAATTCTCCATTTCTTATTCTGTTAATTTGGCATTTTATATTTTTGTATATACTCATTTATTTTAAGTTGTTGGTTTTGTTGACATATGGTTATAAAAATGACTTCTAACAATAATCATTATTTTGTCTTCTTTTGTTGTTATTTTTCTCTTTATTTTTTATATTGGGGTTAAAGACCTGAATAAACTTTAGGGAAATTATGTATGATAGTCGTCTGGTGAGCATTGAATGGAAACAGAAAGGAGTATACATATAACTAGCACCTTTAAAAAAGTGATCATATCTTAGAATATAAAAGTAATATTTTAGGACCTAAAAAATCTCAAAAACAAGTGGAGGAAAGCAGAAATATTACATACATACTTTTCTAATTATAATGCAACAAAACTATATTAAATAAAGGAGCACTGCAACAAGTACTAAAAATAAACTAGACACAAAAATAACTTATCCCCAAAAATTTGTAGGTCAAAGGATAAGTAATAGAAACAACAGATAACTTCATTAAAGATAGTGATAACAATGATACAACATTCCAAATTTGCTGGGATGAAACCAAAGCTGTCCTTAAGGGAAAATTTATATGTCTAAACACTAAACAGACAGAATGAACAGATCAACGAATTGGGAATGCAACTAAAATACTAGGAAACCAGCAAATTAAAACCCCAGTTAAACTCCAGAATAGTAATATTAAACACTAAAGGAGGAATTAATAAAACTGAAAAAGTTTCATTAATTAATAAGAGCAGGAGCTATTTTTTAAAAAAAATTAGCTAATTTGATTTTTTTAAAAAAGGAAGAGGAAAACCAAATTACCAGTATCAAAAATAAAGAGAAAAATAACAATAAAAGAAGACAAAATAATGATTATTGTTAGGAGTCATTTTTATAACCATATGTCAACAAAAACAACAACTTAACAAAATAAATGAGTATATACAAAAATATAAAATGCCAAATTAACAAAATAAGAAATAGAGAATTTAAGCAACCTAGTTTTAGAAGAAGATATTGAACAAGCCATATGTGAACTTCCAAAGAGGGTTAAGAAACTCCAGTATTCACAAGTGAATTCTATCAAATGTTCAAAGAACAACTAATTCCAATATTATATAAATTGTTTCCCAAAATAGCAAAAGAGGGAAATCTTATGAAATCCTCTATGACACATTGTCTTAATACATTAATCAAATTGTTGTCCAATCAATGTATTGTCTTAATACATTAATGAAAGAGAACGAAAAGAGAAAAACTACAAAAGCATTATCCCTAATGAATATAAATGTAAAATTTTAAATAAAATATTAGTGAAGAGGCTAAAATAACATATCACAAAGATTATATACAGTGACCAGGTTGGATTTATATAGGGAGTGAAGATTTGCTTTAATATCAGGAAAACTATAAATAACCTTATCAACAAGAAACAAACAAAAATCATTATAATTATATTAACAAAAATAGGGGCAGCTAGGTGGCACAGTGGATAGAGCACCAGCCCTGGAGTCAGGAGGACTTGCGTTCAAATCCAGCCTCAGACACATAACACTCACTAGCTGTGTGATTCTGGGCAAGTCACTTAACCTTAATTGCCTAGCCAAAAAAAAAAAACCAAAACAGAAATAGAATTTTTTTTTTTGACAACATACAATACCCATGTCTGTGGAAAAACACCAGAAACCATAGGAACAAATTTGGGACAAAACAAGGATGTTCATATCACCACTTCTATTTGATGTAGTGCTAGAAATGCTGATTATAGCATAAAGACAGAAATAAGAAATTGAGAAAAAACAAAATGGTTACTTTTTGCAGATGATATGGTGGTGTATTCAAAGAACTCTAAAGAGTCAAGTAAAAATTAATTGACACAATAACTTCAGCAAACTTGTTGGATACAAAATAAATCCACACAAATCATCAGCATTTTTATGTGATATCAACATCCAGAAGCAAGAGAGAGAGAGAGTTTCGTTTAAAATTACTTCAGAATGTATAAAGTATTTAGGAGTCTACCTTCCAAGATACATAGACCTATATAAATATAACTACAATATCTGTATATAAGAATAAAGAAAAATATTAATTTTTATGGGTAGGATGTGTCAATATAATAATAATACATCTAAATTTGTTCATTCAATGCAGTGTTAATCAAGCTGTAATATTACTTCATAGAACTAAAAAAACAATTAAAATTCATGTGGAGCAAAAAAAACGGTTAAGAATCTTAAGAAAATTAATGAGATGCCTTATTGCACATTACCTCCCTTTATGTACATTATAGTCCACCTAAACAAGTCTTTACACTGTTTTTTACACATGACCCTCTCTCTTTCATCTTTGCTTTTGCTCTGGCTATACCCCATTTCTAAATGGACTCACTTATCACCTATACCTTAGAACCTCTAGTTCTTTCAAGGTTTAGCCCAAGCATCACCTTCTACATAGAGCTTCTTAGATACTATTGAGAGGCAGTTGGTGTGTATTTCTCAAATGCCAACTGTTTGAACTTCCATTCTGGAATATTAACCCCCTTGTTAACCCCAATTAGCATCACAATTCCATTTAACCAATTAACATCAATTAGATTAAATACTTTGGCCACATAATGAAAAGATGGGAATCATTGAAAAAGACCCTGATGTTAGGAAAGATTGAAGGCAAAAGGAAAAAGGATGGCAGAGGATAAGATGGATAAATAGTATTGTGGAAACAATGAACATGAACTTGAACAGACTTTGGGAGATAGTGGAAGACAGAAGGGTCTGGCATACTATAGTCCTTGGGATCATGAAGAGTCAGAAATGACTGAACGACTGAACAACAAACTATCCAATCTCAGTGATTAGCACCCCAATTTAATTTAACCAATTAACACTAATTAGCTTTTACAAAAAAGATATTTTCTGAGAAGATATAATAAAATCAATAGTACAAACATTTCTCCCCCTCCTCTTCAACATGTGGGGGTACACTGTCCTCCATATTACCTTAGTCCCTACAGAGACTGCACTTAAACTTACAGCTATTTCTACTTAGCCTTACCATCCCACCAAGTTTATTTCCAAATGTAGAATAGCCACTGAATCCTCATCTTACTCACCACTGGGTTGGGTCCTTCAGGTCTTTTCTCCAGTCGTCATTGCTAGGCTGGGACCTGAGAGTCTTCCTTGGGACTTTACTGCTAGGCTGACTGCCCATAAAACCTAGCATGGACTCTGGATCCTGGACCTCTGCTGGCTCACCATTCTGACTTTTTTGGAGTTCACTAGGTTGTATCTGTCTCTAATACTCCTTCACCCACAAAAAGGAAAGAATAAACACAACAAAGACGGAAACAACAAAAGGGCCATGCACTAACGGGTTTTGGGGAAATAAAGTCCTAAGGTCTCTCTTCGCAGCAAGAGCTTAGTTCTTGCCTTATCAATTGAACACAGCCAGCCAGAAATGAGGATTAGGTTTAGCTTTGATTGACTAGTACTTTTTGAATTCATCCTAGTTCTCTTATGCAGACTATCAATAGTATGTCTCTTTGCCACAGAGTTAGCAGTTGTAGAATATCTCTGTGCTCCAAATTGGAAATAGGGAAATTCTATTTCATTCCATCATACCTTTCCAGAAGCAGGCATTCCAGTCTCTTCCACTTGGGGGCTATTGGTGGAACAATTTGCCAATGTTCGCAAGCCTCTTCTGGCCTTTGCCCTCCCTCACACCCAACCCCGTAAATTCAGGTTTTTAGTCAAAGAGCATATACTTTCTAGATTCACTTTTTTGTGATTCAGTTTCCTCATCTGTAAAAATAGATGTAATACTTACACTACCTACTAATGAATTTCTTGTGAGCAGAGTTCTTTTTAACATTTTTTAAAAATTTTTTAAGCAATTGGGGTTAAGTGACTTGCCCAGGGTCACACAGCTAGTAAGTGTCAAGTGTTTGGTCTGAGGCTGGATTTGAACTCAGGTCCTCCTGACTTCAGGGCTGTTGCTCTATCCACTGCACCACCTAGCTGCCCCACCTTCTTTATTTCTTTTAAAACATTTGACTTTTGTTCAATATAGAACATAGAATCATAAGATTTTTTAATCCAGTCTGACTTACACATGAACAGGAATCCCATTGGCAATATACCCAACACATAATTATCAAGGATCCACTGGAAGACTTCTAGTGAAGGAGAGCTCACTATGTCATAAGAAGGACTATTATACTTTTGGACAGCTATAAATTGTTGGAAAGATTTTCCTCATGTCAAAACAATTGTCCTCTCTCTTACTTTCATCAGTTATTTTTTATTCTACCTCTAGGACCAAGAAGAAAAGCCCAACTCCTCTTCTTAATAGAAGGCCTTCAAATACTTGAAAACAGCTAGCATGTTCTCCCTAAGCTTCTTTTTCTGGTTAAATAAATATATTTCTTTCAACTAATGGCACAGTCTCCAGCTCATTTCTCTAAATGAAATTTAATTTGTCAATGATAATATTTCATGCTTGGCTTGATATTTATAAACAAGAAGTTATTGAACAAAGTTATTTTTGTTGTTATGTTAAAAATATGTCTAGAATTTCTGTGCTTGGGTCCTGCTTTCCCATTTGGATTGGTAGCTGACTATCCTGTCCCACTCTTTTAGGAAAATCTCAGACATGCTTTAACTTTGCTCCTTAATCTCAGACCAAGCTCATTTCCATAGCTTCTTCAGTTGTCTTTTTGTCTGCCCTTCTCGCCTCCTCTTCAATTCTGGAGTCATGATTAAATCAACTCTGTTTTTATTCCTGAATCATGTATATCAATCCACTCTTATGGCACCAAATTTTAGGACCTAGTAACTCCCTAGCTACTATTCAATTTTGTGAGTTGTCTAATTCTTTGAATGTCAACTTCTTGAGGGCCCCTGTTCTCTTTGCCTTTTTATTCATAGCCTCAGCACCTAGCACAGTTCTTGCCATCTAGTAAGCACTTAATTTGAATTTGTTTCATGATAAGCATTTGTTGGATAATTCTTAAGGTAGCATTTGACTATACTGAAATAAATAATTAAATGTCAGCTATAATTATTACTAGTCCAATGTCCAAAGGAGACACTATGATGTTGAGGTTGAGTATTTTTTAGGGGTGTGAGTGGGAGTAATGAGGTGGGACCAGACCTCTAATTTCTTCAGTATAAGCAAGGATTGATGAGAAAACTCCCCGGACCAGTGAAGATTGGTACCTACTCTGAAATTTTTACTTTTTCTTGGAGAATTACCTGGGACCCTGAGAGACTTCTATAGGCAGCTAGGTAGTACAATGGATAGAGTATTAGGTCTGGAGTCAGGAAGACCTAAGTTCACACTCCACCTCAAATGTTTCCTAGTTGTGTGGTCCTGCATAAGTCACTTAACTCTAGGTCTCAGTTCCTTTATCTATAGAATGGGGACAATAATAGCACCTCCCTCCCAAGGCTGTTTTAAGGATAAAATGAAATAGTATTTGTAAAGTACTTTTTAAGCATGAAAGCTCTATATAAATGCTGTTATTATTATTATTGTTATTATTATTATTATTATCATTGCCAGTATGTGTCAGAGGTAAGACTATTCTTCATCTTTTTTTTAGTGTTATTTTCTATACTCTTTCCTTTAGTATATAGCTTAGGGTGTATTTCATCTGGGACCCCTGACTTACACTCTTTGAAGGCAACTAGATGCTGACTTATTCAGAACCATCTTTCACTCAATTGCAGTTGAAATGATTTTCAGTATAAAAATTATTTGGTTATATTATGAGTGATTCAGCTTTTTCTCCTCAACTTCCAAAGTGGACAACAATAAATGCTTAATAATGTAATTAGCTAGCATTTCCCACATTGGGTTTGATATTGCTGTCTATGAGTGCATGGAGGAGTTAGCTCATGGTTAATAAAAAGAACCCTGAGATTGCAGAATGGACATATGTCAGTTGGCAGTGGAGACATTAAGAGAATTTGTTTCCTCCTTGGAATTAGATAACTGTTAATTCTTCATATATTTGGCTTCTTCCAAAAATATGTTGTACTATCCAGTGAAGGGAAATGCATATTGTTAAACTCTATGTGAACTCAAAGAATTAGTGTAGAATGCTTACTAGCAAAAATGACTTGCAAATGTCAGATAAAATTTAATAACAGGGCTTAATAAAATAAGCTTGTTTCTGAAAATCTGTTTTTCATATTTGAGAATTATCTATCATGTTCTTAAAACCGAAGATACTGCCAGGAGAAAAGGATATTATTGTGTTAATTATCAAGGGGCTCATTCATTTAACAAAGCTAATTGAAGTATTTCTGTAGGAACAAGTAAATATTAGTTTTAGAAGCATTTATTTTTCTAAAAGACTAGTTTGTTAACATATGTATATAAGACTAAATTATCCTTTATATCACTGAAATAAAAATTGTAAGCCTTACACATTTCCTAAGGTATAGTTAATATTGTGATAGGCACAAATCATATCTTCTAAAGTTAATTTTTCTCATTTTCTTTAATTTCAGGATCATTTTCTTCTGAACAGAGCTGGTCCTAGAGATAATGCTAATTAAGTAACTTTTAAGAAATGAGTAAATTTTACATTTTAGCTAGTTTGAATATTCTGTGAGCAATAACTAAATTACACAGTTTACTCAATTGTCTCAATTACCATGATGTACCAATTAGTGATCTTCATTCTGGTAGAGCTAAATATAGGCAGTCATTTGCAATAAGCTAATACAGAACTGGGCAACTGGGTGGCACTGGGCCTGGAGTCAGGAAGATTAATCTTTGTGAGTTCAGATACTTACTAGCTGTGTGACCCTGTGCAAGTCACTTAACCCTATTTGACTCAGTTTTTTCATCTGTAAAATGAGCTGGAGAAGGAAGCGGTGAAACACTCCAGTATCTTTTCCAAGAAAACCTCAAGTGGGATCACGAAGAATCAGGTGTGACTGAAGAACAACAACATCAACAGTGCGGAATTATTCACTTATTTCCACAGAATGACATTCACGTTTGGATTTAAGAACTACACGCAGCTCACAAATTATTTGAACCCGGCTTAGGCAATTGGAGGATGCTGAAGGTAGACACCTGAGTTCTAAGAATTCCTTGGGTTTGTTTTTACCTCAGCAGATTTTATCACTTCATGAACATTTCCCTTGAGGAGCTCTGGCCCTTGTTTTGTTTCCACACAGAACTACAGACTCAGAATTAGAAGGGATATCAGAGACCACGCAGTCCAAACCTGAACCTGAAGGAGAATTCCTTCTTTATCACAACTAACAAGAAGCCTTCTAATGAGGGAAAGCCTGCCAATTTTTGACTATTGCATAGTTCTTGTCTTGAAAAAGAACATGGCACAGAACAGCTAAGCTCAAGTCTTTAGATTTCTGAGGCTGATCAGATTCCTTTAGGAATAAAATCTAACACACTGGATCAGACCTAGATTTTATTTTGCTCAACTTTTGATCTCAGATAGTAGTACCGAGATGGCACATTGATGAAGGAAAGAGCAGTTTTCCTTGAAATCAAGTTCCAAAAATACGGATCTATTGAAAAACTCCTAGCTTCTCATATTAACTTATTATCTCATCTTTGGATCAATTTTCAACATGTCTCACTTCTTAGGCACAATTTTAAGATTTTACCATTGAATGCATAAAACAACACATGCTTTTATTTACTTTTAATTTACTCTTATTTATTCTTAACTTTTTCAACTTTATTGAGTTCTCCCGATTACCAATCATAAGTCAGATTTTCAATCAACCTCAAATAAGGTGTTAATGGCAATATTTCTATTTCATATGGCGAGATAATTCCCCATGGACCATCTTAAAGTGGAATCTGTCTTAAAAATCTTACTGGTCATAAGTGTCATTCCTTGAGGAAAGGTAGGAGATTGGGGGTGGAGTGGGAAGAAAGAAAGCAGATCTTTAAAAAAATAACAAAAACAGACAGAATGCAAGTATACATTGAAAGTATACATACTTTGGGGAAACAAGGTTACAATTAAAAATGACAATAATGTGCTGATTTACCAAGAGAACTTCTTTGTATTAGAATTTGAGTTCTTATGACTGCATTTCATAGAAACATACATGAGGAAGCAGAAGGGGATTTTACACTTCATCAGAGTCCTGACAGACTCTTTTCTTCTTTAAAAAAATTTCATCTGTCCCTCCCACTACCTTCCTTCCACATTGAGAAAAAAAAGAAATAAAAAGAAAAAGGAAAGTTCTTAATACTTATATTTATGATCTGGCAAAATAAATTCTCACATTGACCGTGTCAGAAAATATATGTCTCTTTCTATATTTTAAGTTTATCACCTTTCTGTCTGCAGATAAGTGGCATGTTTCATCTTCATTTTTTGGACTAATGATTTATCACGGCATTGATTATAGTTCTAAATTCTTGCAAAGTTTTTTTCTCTATAATGTTGTTATTATTATATAAATTATTCTCCTACTCACTTTGCTCTGCATCAGTTCATAGAGACCTTCCCAGTTTTCTCTATAACAGTCCATTTCATCACTACTTATGGCAGAGTAATACTCCATTACATTCACATAATACAATTTGTTTAGCTATTCCTCAATAGGACACTCCCTTAACCTTTTAGTTTCCATTTTTTGGTTACCACAAAAAAGTTGCTACAAATATTTTTGTATGTATGTGTCATTTTCCTCTTTCTTTAATTTCTTTGAGGGTATAGACCTGGTAGATGGTTCAAAGGGTATGCACATTTTGATGTTGTGGTTCAGTTATTTTCAGTCACATCTGATTCTTTGTGACCCCACCTGGGGTTTTTTTTTTTGAAAAGATGCTGGAGTGGTTTGCCATTTTCTTCTCCAGCTCATTTTACAGGTGAGGGAACTGAGGCAAACAGGGTTAGATGACTTTCCCAAGTTACACAGCTAATTAAGTATCAGGCCAGACAAACTCATGAAAATGAGTCTTCCTGCCTCTAGGCCCAGCACTCTATCACTGCACCACCCAGCTGCCTCTATTATGAACATTTTAGTAACTTATAAGTTCTTTTGAAAAATAAAATTGCCCCTTTACCCTTTCCCTAATTTATCTATTTGTGTAAATCCAAACTTGTTGATATTCTGTTTACTTAAAATTTTATATATATGATATATATATATTTACATATATACACACATGCACACATATACACACACATACACACACACACATCGTACCTAGGGAGAAAAGCAAAACAAAACAACAAACAGGAACACTAGCATTTAGCCAAACTGAAAAACCATCAAAAAGCATCAACAGTAAAAATCTAAGTTTTAAATAACATGGGGCAATGTTTCTAATTATACTGGTCCTTTCTTGAATACTTTTAATAGCCATCTGCTCAAAGGTACAGTGTTATGGTGTGGAAAAAACGCATACTGAATTGAGGCAACCGTGATAAAGCACTTTTTTACACTTACACAAAGAGTAAGAATAAACAATTGAAAATCACAGGAAAGTATTTATTTGAGGAAATGTCAAATTTAATTCAGTGGAACAAACACTAATTGTGGAAGGTACTCTACTTGTATGAAAATATTAGCTATATATAATGTCCCAGTTAATTTAATATTAAAATAATAACAAAATACATTTCAGGCTCTTAGTGTTAATTATGGGCTGTCCTTATAACAGGTAACCAACAGAGCTTTTTCCAAGGGCAAATTAGTTCAGTGACAGCCTCACTGGTACCTTAGGCATAAGCTTGAGAGACATCTTCAAAGCCTTTATAGGTCTCTGTGTCTTGTATAGGTATGCGATTATTATTGTGTAGCCTGGGAGCCTGGGCTCCTAGACCAGATAGCACTTCTTTGGAGCACAGATGCAAGTAGATGGTTTCTCAGCATTCAACAGTTGATGATTTTTTTTTGAACTTGGCTTTTTGGGGCTGATTTTGGAGTATTCTAGGAGATAGAAGGCAGGGAAAGATAATTAATTCTCCAATTTGTGCCTCATGGATGGTCACTGATAAATGATTCATTTGATCACTGGATGCCTATTTCCTTGCTCCCTCCTTTTGAGACTTTGGTGGGCAACTATGGAACAGAACAGTGTTCCAGAGGGACTGCTGAAAGCTGAGAGTGGTGGTTGGTGAGAAAATAAAAGTACCATGCCTGGACTTCTCCCTATCTGCTTCACTCTGCTTCGGGTGAGCTAGAAGTTCCTAATTCAATTTCCATCACTATGAAGAAGGATGAGTGTGTGTGCGTGTATGTATGTGTGTGTGTGTGTGTGTGTGTGTGTGTGTAAAATTGAGAAGCTGATTTTGTCTTTGTTTCTGTCAGCATAAATTGCCAGTTTCTTCTTATCCATTGAACTCTTCATTCCCCAACTTTCACTGCTCACTATCCTTTCATTTTTAATCCTCTGTATATACAAGAAAATTCATCAGCCACCAAATCCTTGTTTGGTGTAATTAATACTGGCACAAGGAAGGATGTGGATCTCTGAGGAGAGGTGAGAGACATGTCCATGTTATAAGGCAGCTAAGGGACATCAGGAGGAAGAGTAGATGCTGTCTCCATTTGTGAGTTCCAAACATAATGGGGGCATAGGAAAATCATAGCCTTAGGCAAGAGCAAGATTCTATAAACAGGAAAGCCTACAAACAAAGAGAGAAATATTTATATATTTTTACACACACAGTTATACACATACATAATATATATGAGCATGTATATTCAATATGCCCATCAACAATTTGTGCTGTGCTGTGGGTGTACAGTAAACAGTAAGGATATATTTATATGGTACACAGTAAAGGGCATATTTATCCCTAAAGTGGTTAAATAACCATTAGGAACTTGTATCTTGTGATAGAAGCAATAGCTTAATCTCTTTCCATGCAGGTTAGGCTAGTTTTTCCTCAAAAAATATCATTTGTTGCTCTTCATGACCCTATTTGGGGTTTTTTTGGCAAGGACACTTGAATGCTTTGCCATTTCCTTCCTCAGCTTATTATACAGACAAAGAAACTAAGACAAACAGAGTTAAGTGACTCACCAAGGGTCACACAGCTAGTAAGTATCTGAGGCTAGATTTGAACTCAGGAAGATGAGTCTTCTTGACTCAAGGCTTGGCATACTATCCACTGCATCACCTCACTTCCCTAAAAGATCTTAAGGCTGTTTCAAACATATGCTTGGTCCAGGAGACTGAAGGCTCAGACAGTTGATGACTTCCTCATTACCTCATTAGCTAACAAAGCAAACTTGGCTGTTGAATTGCAATGGGAATTGAATCAACTGAATCAACTCAAAGGATTCTCATCCTTGTTATAGCAAAGCAAATCTTTTTTTTTTAAATTTTTAAATTTTTTTAAAATTAAAAAAAAATTTTTTTCAAAGCAAATCTTTTGTTAACTATTAGAGAACTGTGACTCAACTGTGCCTCACTTCTGTTCCAATCTTGAACCTAAGCTAGTAGGGTAGTAGCCTGAGTCAAACCTGGCCCAGAATATACCTTTTTCTACTCTTCAGGTTTAGTTTTATTATTTATTTTTATCTATTTATTTATTATTTATTACAAACAACAGACATTTTCTAAACATTTCTGAGGAATTAACCTAAATTGTGAGAAATGTACAGGTTCACAACATTAGTTATATCTAGTTGAAAGGATAAGAAAAAAAGGTATAAGTTTTAGGAAAAAGTAAAAAGACACTTAATCCTTATCTGGATAATTTAGGTTCCAAATACCTGCTGTTCAATACACACATGTACACATATGTATTCATATGTGTTTGTATAAATATATACATATACACACATGTATACACACACACATATACACATATGTGTATGTACGTATACATACATACATATCATACACATTGCCTGATACCAAAATTCTGAAGCTTATTTCTCAATCCTCTGCTTTGGTTGGTAAATGTAAAGATAGGTGGAGAGATAGGTAATTCTCCCCCACTTTTCCTCTCCCAATTAAGATTACTTCTATCTTAACAATAGGTAGAATAACTGTTTTTAAAGGAGACTCACTTTAGTCTTCTCTAAGAATAACATTAATGATCAGTGCTGATTTATAGAAATGGTTGTAAATGAGTGATGGATGAAGACAAGCAGGATTAAAGAAAGAAACTCAAGCTGCTGATGACAAGGTCCAGATCAGAGAACCATTTTAACATAATTTTCCTTTTTTTGAGGCTGGCCAAATGATTTCACTTCTTGGAACACCAAATAATGATAAAACTAGTCATGTTTAATGGTAAATCCTTTAGTGCTTCAGTCAAGTACATGTTGATAGATGCCATTTACACACTTAACATCTGCAAAATTGACTTGTGAGTCATGCATGTACAGCTTTGTCTTGGCTACATTTACAGCAGGCGTTGCCAAGAAGATCAGAATACTAGAGATGGATTCCCACTGGTTTGGGCAGAAATCTCCCAGTTTCCTCCTCCTCCTCCTCCTCTTCTTCAATGCTCCCCACTCCCAGGGAATTTTGTCTTAACATTGAGACTGGTGGAAGGGGCTAATTTTGACTGATAAATTCACCCTTTCTATTCTTTGGAAGTGGAACAAAAAGAGGAACAGAAGAAGATGCAGAAGCAGTGGAGACATGAAGTTTGGTACTGCCATATGGAGGAGGATTCCACCCCTCCCCCCCCAAGTCACATTGAGGAGTGTCATATTGTGCTGAAATCCATTCAGACTACAGACAGAAGATGATGATCCTTCATTCTCTCCTCCTTCCCACTTCCTGTCACTGTTTTTTCCCAAGAAAATAAATGATTATTTTTGAATCTAATGTTTCTCTGGAGGACTAGGAGGCTTATTCATGTGTTTTAAAAGTTTACTTTGTTTTCTTATGCCATAAAAT
>NW_020954587.1:17190137-17191261 GCF_900497805.2 Vombatus ursinus | reverse complement strand
GACAGAGAGACAGAGAGACAGAGAGACAGAGAGAGACAGAGAGACAGAGAGAGACAGAGAGGAAAGGAGAAGAAGGGAGTGAGAGAGGGAGGAGGAGAGGTGAAAGAGAGGGGAGAGGAGGGGAGGGAGACAGAGAAGAGCAGGGGGAGGTGAAGGGGGAGGTGAGGGGAATTTGGGTTAAACTGCTATAACTTGTCCAGGGCAAGATTTCTGGCTTGGGGTTTGGAATTAAAGAGAAAGGTATTTTTACAACTTCCCAGGAAATAATCCATTTAATCAACATTCTGTAGTCAAATGGGTCAGTGGCCATGGCTGGTCAGCCAGACTGATTGGTCTGCTAATGAGGTGGCCATTTGCCATTCTCTTCAGCTTGGTTTAAGAAGAAAACTATTCATCCATTAAGGGAGGAGATGACAGGGAGTGGTTAGACAGTAAGTTATACTTCAAAGGGAGGAACAGCCCGGTTGAAGAAGTGTTTGTGGGGAGTAAGATTGACATACAACCGCCTGCCTGCTCCCTAACTCTCCAAGAGCAATACTGTGGCTACACATGTACACAGACCATACTTCTTCAATAAAATACATTCTCCAAGGGTGAACATATGTGTAGGGGGTTGCCTGCTTTATATAGACTGAAAGGCCATAGGAAAACTTTTCTTCAAAAATCTCTACCATAACTGCTCACGTCTTATTTTGCTTGTGTTTTCTCTGACCATGACAATAACGTTTGCAGTGGAAAAGGACAGAGAAGAAAGGTCCAGTGGAATTTAAAATCCAAGCTAAGTAAAGAGATAGTAAGAAACTCCCTAAGTATAGTAATATGGTGTGGTGGAATGCATGTAATCCTGGATCTAGATGACATGTTAAAGTACTGTTTCTGATCCTTTCTATCTGTCTGACTTTGGGCAAGTCATTTCACTCCCATAGTCTTCATCTGTAAAATGAGGGGTGCTGGACTAGATGCTTCTGAGGTTCCTTTCAGTACAAAATATATGATTTTATGATTCATGGTACTGAATGAACTAGCAGGTGTGATTGCCAAGTCATTGTCAGATATCTTTGAAAGATTATAAAAACCAGGAACAATGCCATAGGATCAGAGAAAAACAAATGCCTTGACTTTAG
>NW_020954587.1:17163756-17190106 GCF_900497805.2 Vombatus ursinus | reverse complement strand
AAAGAAAGAAAGAAAGAAAGAAAGAAAGAAAGAAAGAAAGAAAGAAAGAAAGTAGTTGGAATCCAAAAACTAGGGTCTGCTATGCTTGACCTTTTGTGGCAAAATTCTAGAAGGGATTAAACAGATGGTTTGTGAATACCTAGGAGAGAAAATGATGAATGCTTTATGAAGAACAGATCATATTAAACTAAGCTTTTTTTTTTTGACAGTTACTGAACTAGTAAATTAAGGGAAGGCTGTAAATAAAGTTTATCTGAATTTTAGCAAATCATTCTATGAGGCCTTACGTATTATCCTGGTGGGGGCAGGTAGGTGCATCAGTGGATAGAGTGCCTGGAGTCAGGACAAATCATCTTTCTGAGTTCAAATCTGGCTTCAGACATTTACTAACTGTGTCACTCTGGGCAAGACACTCAAATCTGTTTGTCTCAATTTCCTCATCTGTAAAATGAGCTGGAGAAGGAAATGGCACACCACTCTGGTATTTTAGCTAAGAAAATCTCAAATGGGGTCAAAAAGAGTCAGACATGACTGAAATGATTGAACAACATTATCCTTGTGAACAAGATGTAGAATTGTAAGCTAGTGCAATTAAGTTACATTTACATACCTAGGAGATGTAGTATATAGAGCGCTGGACCTGTAATTCTGGGTTTAAATCCTACTTGAGACACTTATTAGCTGTGTGACCCTAAATAAGGTGACCTCTCTCAGCTTCAGCTTTCTCATACATAAAATGGCGATGATAACAACCCCTAACTCTCACAGGGTTGTCATGAGGATAAAATGAGACAATATATGCAAGTGCTTTGTGAAGTTTAAGGCTAGCTGTTATTCTTACTATTCTATTTAATTATTATTTTTGGAACTTGTTGAATGACAAGGCCCAGAGAGTATTCATTAGATATTCATGCCATCATGGAAGGATATGTCTAGTAGAGTAACCCAGTACTCTCCTTGGTACTTTGTCATTTCACATTTTTATCAGTGACTTGGATAAAGGCGTGTACTTCTTAATTTCACTCTCAATTTATTTGTTACCTATTTTTCTCTTTTGTTGATAGAATCAATCAGCTAATAATCATTTACTGTGTTCATAGATATAAGTTGTCCTTTAAGGAAAGCTTTATTTACAGCCCATAAATGTTGGCATATTATCATTCTTTTTAATATAATTACTTATTATTTCTATGCTTAGTACTTTGACCTACTCATGATTTTGTGTAAAATTATTTAGTCTCTAATTATACATTTTAATATTTCCCTTATTAGTTAACATTTTTGTTGCTCCATGGTCTTCAAAAATGTTTGTTTCATACTTTTCTATATTTATTTGATAGAATGTAAAGTCTTGAAGATGGAGATTGTCCCTTCCTTCCTTCCTTCTTATTTTCCTCCTTCTTTCCTTCCTTGCTTTCTTTTTCTTTCTCCCTCTTTATTTTTCCCTTCAACACTAAGCACAGTTTCCAATATATAGTAGGCACTTAATAAATGCTTTCTGATGAATTATTTATGACTTCTTTATGTCCAAAGACATTGGCAATTTTTGTAAAACTATTATATGATGCTTAAAAGCATGTATACTTATACATACCTTAATATCCACTATACACCTTAATAAAATGATTCAATAATCACTTTAAGTCTATCCAATCTATTTCCCCCCAAATTCTACTTGAATCCATAATTTCCTTCTTGTTTATCATGAGTATCTCAAGCAGAACATTAAAGTCACCTAAAACCCATCCCTTAATATGTAGGTCTCTTTGCATTTCAGCTAACCTTTCCTTTAAGTACTTAGATTGTATTCAGTTCATCATTCAGTATTTTTCTTCATTGAACTTCTCTTACTGCTCTTTTTCAATCCCCTTTACAAGATCACCATCTACCTCTTGTCCCTATAGAATGGGTGTCTCTCTCTCTCTCTCTCACTACCTAAGATTCCATGTAGGGCTTCTCCATTTTTGGCCAGACACTTTTTAGGTAATCTCATTTATTCCAGGGGTTTATTTATCATTTCTACACAGATGAATACCAAATCTATGTATACAGCTCTAATTATTCTCCTTAAGTCCAATCCTGCATTGTCAGCTACCTGTTAGGCCTCTTGATCCCAGTGTTCCACTGGCATCTCAAACTCATATTCAATGTGCAGTTTCTGAACTTGGCCATAGAGCTCATTCATTATTGTTTCTTCCAAACCAAACTTCCCTATTGCCAGTGAAGGAACCACTGTCTTTACAGTCACCCTCATTCATAATCTTAGCGTTATCCTTGATTTCTATCTCTCCTTGTCCCCTATAGGAGTTTGGTGCAGAAACAAAGCCCATGTTAATAATGAACCTCCCCCCCTCCCCCAAGTGAATGACCTTGGTTGTGGGTGTGGTCCTCTTGGTGAGCAATCATCCAGTAGAGAGAAGACCATATTAGGCCCACTTTAGCTACTTCTGGCAATCTTCTAAGATATGCTCCCCCACCATTTAAGAAAACCAGTTAGGGAATTCTTATAATTTCCCACTTAGCTACTTTTTTAGATTTCTGTTTTTTCTAGAAACTCATCATTCTGCAAGATAAAATCAACTCAATAGCTCCCACCTTCTCAGATCATTTCCCATTCTGGCTACAGGCTTTATCATGACACAATCTGGTAATTACTTCTTTCAGCCTTCCAGCTTCTTTTTAGGTGTTGACTCCTTCACTAGAAAGTGAACTCCTTAGGGATTGTTTTGTGCCTTTCTTTGAATCTTTAGATCTTATTATAGTGCCTGATACATACTAGATACTTAATAAATGTTTATTGACTCTGACTCTGATGGAATCTTGATCTCTGTGTTAGCACATTTGGAGACAATTTATGTATCTTCGCATGGTGGTAGGCCACAGGAAGCTGTGCTCACCTTGTATCCTTATATTACTACTTAAAAACCATCTACTACCCCAATAAAACATTCTCAGACTTCATTTGCTCCAATGTGTTTATTCTGAAATTTTAACAATTGGCTCTTATGAACTGGTTCAAGCTAGATCCTGCAAGCCCCTATTGAGACCCCTCTAATGCTATGACAGTCTGATGTGTGTCCCTAGTATACAAATACTGGTGAATTAGAGAACTTTTGGGATAAATTCCATCACATGGCCTGGGGAAAATTTCCCATTAAGCTCCTGTGTATGAGGTAATATTTTTGTGTTTTTGCTCATCATCAACAAATACTGTCCTTGTCAAAAGCACTGAAGTCAAGTTAGCACATCTTCTATCTCTTGGGTCATTCATCTTTTCCAGTCATACCATGTTGACTTTAAATGACTAATGATGAGTCTTTATGCTGCTGGATGGCTATTGCACATAATTGACAAAAAGAACATTTTCCCATGTACTTGTAAGGTATTACTCTGTCAGGATTAAAACAACTTCTTTCCCTTTTCCTTCTCCTAAAGTGCTGCCAAGGGTACCTAGTCATGTTCCATTGGACAGAGGCTTTAATGTGGATGCAGTGACTAGAAAAGGACTTTTGCCTGGAAACCATTCTGATTGATGCAGGCAGGGGTTACGATGGGGGAAGGGGGAGTGTTTGACCACCAGAAGAGGAATTGCTGGGCTAGATTTAGGAAAATCTGAAGACACAACTTCCTGATTTTAACTATTTGCCCTGCATAGCCAAAATGATGCAAGACTTCTTGGAAGGAACTCCTCTCACCTGGAGACCCCATTTATCCCTACCAGACACCATGCTTGGAATTAACCCCATTTTATAGATGAGGAAACTGAGACAAAAGAGTTAAATGACTTGCCCACAGTCACATAGCTAGTAAGTAGCTGAGGCCAGATTTGAACTTGAGGCTTCCTCACTCCAAGCCAGATGCTCTATCCATTCAACCACTAGCTACTATTTGACATGATCTTTTGCATCTATCCATTACCTTAGTGTATACCACTATCACTTCTTGCCAGCAGGCCCTTGGTTGGTCTCCTTGCTACCAGTCTCTATCCTGACCCAATAAATCAATCCTCCACACAGCTGCCAATACAATATACCTGAGGCATAGATCTGATTGTGCCACTCCCCTCAAGAATCTTTGTTCTTCCCATAGCCTGTAACAAAATACAAACTCCTGTGCCTGGAATTTACAGCCTTCAATCTTCTGGCTCTTGCCTGCCTCTCATTACTGCTTGCATTTCACATTACTCCCACTTACTCATTCAATATTCAGCCAAACTGGGTTTTCCTTAGACTCATGTTCTTCTTTTCCATTTCTGAGCCTTTGGACAGACTCTCATGTCTCCCTCTTCATCTCTATTTCTTTACTCTTAGAATCCCTAGATTCCTTTGAGGCCTTCCTTGAATGCCACAGCCTCTATGAAGCTTTGCTTAATATCCTATATTTTTTAGTGCTTTCTCCCTCCCTCCCTCTTCAATTAAAAAAAAAAAAAGATCCTGCTTTGAGGTACAGGACTGTTTATTTATTTATTTATTTTTTATTCTAGTGCTTAGCACAATGCCTTGCACAAAATAGTTGCTTAATAAGTATTGAACTGAATTGAATTTCAATATAACTGAATCATAGAATCTCAGAATAGATTTCAGGTTTCATTGACTTCAATTCTTATCTGAATAAGATTGAATCCTGAATCCTCATTATGCTGTGCCCAACATGAAATCATCCAATCTCTACTTGGAGACCTCTAAATGGCATGGTATCTATTGCATACACAATCGGTTTGTTCTATCTTTGAACAGCTCTGCTTTTAGGAAGTTTGTCATTGTGTTGAGCAAAAATCTACCTCTGAAGCTTCCCCTTATTGCCTTTTTTTTGTCTCTAGTACCTCATAATAAATCCATTAGAGAAGGCCCATTGCACCTCATCAAATTCTGAATGTATGCTAACATTGCTGCTATTATGTGTTTTCAGTGGGCATGCTTACTATATTTACCTACTAAGTAGGTGACAACATTTTTCTTACAGGAAAGTGTATTAGGTAATTCTATTTTTCATTTTTGCTCAATAACAACAAGTACTGCTCTTATAAAAGGTTCTACAGTCATGTTAGCACATACTCCTTCTTTCCTAGTTATGCTACTTTGATTTTCAACAACTGAGTATGACTCTTTGTGCTGCTGGGACTATTACCCATATCTGACAAAAAGAACATTTTCCATGTACTGGTAAGGCAATCTTCTCTCAATGTAAAAATAGCTTGTTTACCTTTCTTCCTGATTAAGTGCTGCCAACAAGGTCTAAATTGAGCCTCTATAGTCTTCCCCCTTCCCCTTCTTCCATATTTCACATAGGAATTCAGTTCTGCATCCTGAATCAGAAGAGTTAATTTTTCTTTTTCTTTTTGCTGAAAGACCACAGAACCCACAGAAAATAGAACTATTTCAAATCTAAGTAACCTCATACTTATTTAAACATTTATGCTAAAGAAATGTCCTTTCTCACTGTTGTTTTTAACCTCTTGTGTTATTCTCCTGTAATTAGGTCATTCATTCAACAAATGTTTATCTTCCTATTTCTTTTTAATTTGCATCTTTTACCTCTCAGTTGCCCAAATTTTTAAGTGGCAGTAAAAGACTTAGAATAACAGAATTTCAGAGTGGGAAGGTACTTTCAGGTCAACTAGTCCATTACTATTCAAAACATGAATCACTTCCACACCATCTATCTCTGACTAGAAGATCATCCAGTCTCTGATGAAACACCTTCAGTGACTGGTAACTCACCAGTTACCCACATCTGCATTTTGTCTTTGCAAATAATATTTTTGATGGTTCGAATAAACATTCCATTTATTTAATATATATTTTTAAAAGTTCCCACTATGGAAAATTCACTGTATTAGTTACTTGGAAGAAAGACAAAATAAAAAATCATTGTATTTATCAGTCATCTTTTCCCCTGAAACAGAGTGCTCCCTAGGGCAGAGTGCATTGGACTGATTGTCCTTGGTTTTGTGTTTTGGGATGCCTCATACTGCTTGTTGCAGGACCTATCTTTGGGCAGTAATTCAGGGAGGTGGTTAGTGGGAATAGAATCAGCTCCATCAGGTCCATTCCCAAGACAGATAAGTGGAACTGTCTCCTTACTATTATGTGACTTCTTCCCCCTTTCAAGTCTTCCCAAAGTGTTCATTTTATCCTGATATTTAGGGCACAATACTCCACTTAGGATGATTCTGTTTTGTAAGTCTCATTTTCTAGGCTTAAGCCTACTTTTCATACAAATTGCTCTATAAACTTGCCAAGTGAACTATGAGTTGAATTGCAAATATTCCAATTCACATTGCTACTGAGGATGGCTGCTGGAAGGCTCATGAGCTTCCAAGAAAGTGATATAAAGCAATGAACTAATGTTTTGGGCAACTGGATAAAGCATCAAGTGGAAGCTATGTAACTCATTTTCCTAAATATGAGAAGTATAGAATAGAAGCCTGAGGGAAGATACACTAGGATATTCTAAATCTGAACTTTGGGAATGGAGAGGAGGCTAAATGTGTTTGTTGTCCTAACTGTTTATATTATGAAGTGTGTGTGTGTGTGTGTGTGTGTGTGTGTCTGTGTGTGCACATAATGAGAAAGCAATCAATCACTACCTAATTGTTAAATTGTAAATGACTTTAGGGTCTGTAGTTTATTTCATATGAATATCCTCAGCCCTTAGCATAAGGCAGATAGGTGGTGAAGTGGATAGAGTGCCAGGCCTGAAGCCAGGAAGACTCATCTTTCTGAGTTCAAATCTAGCCTCAGACATTTACCAGCTATATGACCCTGGGCAAATCACTTAACCCTGTTTATTTTAGTTTCCTCATCTGTAAAATCAGCTGGAAAAGGAAATGGCAAACCATTCCAATATCTTTACAAAGAAAATCCCAAATGGATCCCACAATGAGTCAGGTGGTTGAACAACAACAAAACAAAGCCCTTAGTACAATGTCATGTGTATGTATATGCTGACCCTTCCTCACTGCCAAATTCATCTCAGTCCTGTTAATATTACCTCAGGAATATCTTTCATATCAATATCTTTTTCTTTTTAGTCCCATTATCACTATGCTAGTATAGCACCTCATTATTTCTCTTTTGTGTTTTGGGGTGACTATATTTGGATATGCTATAGGATATTGATACAATTTGTCATGTTTTTCAAAATTTGTTAATGGCACTTTGGGGTATGTATACAGTCTTACCTCCAGGCAGGCTTGTTGGTCCTAGGATACTGCATATATATAGGGAGATGTGACTTTTTCTTGGCTGGGATGCTTTTTAGAGAGAAAAGTAGAGAAGGGGAGAAATGGAGGAAGGAAGGAAGGCAAGTAAAGGCAGGCAATGTAAAAAGAGAGACCTCAGAATGGCAAGCACATGGGGAAAGGGCATTATCCCAACATACTCTTTGATTTTTTTTTTTGTCAGTCATATTCCCAGAGACTGCCAGGAGTGGATTCATCAAGTGAGATGATTCTTTCTCTGATTGAACTGATTTCATCTTATTCTTGGGTCAGAGAATCTTCTAACTCTTGCACATTCTATCTCTTAAATTAATCTGTATGGCTTCTGTAATTACTGTTTTATTTATTTTCTTTGATAAATATGTTTGCTTTTTATAGATGATTGCCTTTTGTATAATACACATATAGTTAAAGGAGAAGCTAAACCAGCTAAAACTAAACTAATTGTTACCCTCCAGGCCTGGGACTGAGCTCCTTTCCACCAAAGCTACTAGGTAAAGTAGCTTTTATCCTGAATCCCTAAGGAGATCTATCTCTACACTTCAAATATGTATATAACAGGTATAGTAACAAGTACAACACTCTCCTAAAAGAAAGGAGAGAGGGAGGGGCTGTTAGACATGATTTCCTTCCTTCTTCCCATAAAGGTGAAACACTAGTCTCCCTGAGACATAGAATGAGGACATTCCAGATGTATCTAAAAGTCAACATTACACAGTCCATTTGTTACACATAGATTGAGTATTTTTAGTTATTTTTAGGTCAAGGACTGTTGAGGGTGGGGTTTCAAGAAGGTCAGCTTAGCTCTGAAAGAATCAATATGGTATAGTGGGAAAATTACTGGCTTTGTCAATAAAGACTTGAATTTGAATCCTCTGACATTTACTGGTTCTGTAACCATGAATAAGTTAACATCTCAGAGCCTCAGTTTCCTTATTTGTAAAGTGGCTCTTTTGTGAGGCTCAAATGTATGCAAAGTACTTCATTAACATTAAAACCCATCAATAATATAATATGATATGTGACATGATAATTTGGTAAATATTAGCTACTATTTTCTAGAAAAGGCTGTCACTGCTGTGCTTGGAGTTAGAATGAGCTGTATTCTTTCTTTTTCTAAAATTTTCTTTATTTTATTCTGTACTTACAAAATAAAACAAACATTCCAGATCATATGAAATGCCTGGGAGTATATCTGCCAAAACAATCCCAGGAACTATATGAACAAAATTATTAAAAAAATCTATACAAATAAAATCACATTTAAATAATTGGAAAAGTATTAATTGTTCATAGGTAGGCAGGGCCAATATAATAAAATGACAATTTTACTTAAAGTAATCTATATATTTAATGCCATCCCAATTAAATTACCAAAAACAAAATTCATTTGGAAAAACAAAAGATCAGGAATATCAGAGGAACTAAAAAAGTGTAAAGGGAAGAGGTTTAGCAGTATCAGATCTTAAACTATATTATAAGGCAGTAATTATCAAAGCTATCTGGTCCTGTTTAGGAAATACAAAGGTAGATCAGTGGTACAGAGTAGACAATTTACAACAACAAATGATTATAGTAACCTTGTATTTGACAAGTGTACAGACTTAAGTTTTTGGGATAAGAATTCATTATTTGGTAAAAATTGTTGGGAAATCTGGAAAGTAGTCTGGTAGAAATTGGTCATAGATCAATATCTTACCCTATTTACCAAGGTAAGGTCAAAATGGATGCATGACCTAGATATAAAGAGAGGTATTACAAGAAAATTTGAAGAACATTGAGCATATTTTTATAAGACTTATGGATAGGAGAACAATTTATGAATAAACAGGAGCTAGAGAGCAGCATGAAGTGTAAAATGGATAATTTTGATTACATTATATTAAAAAGGTTTTTTGTACAAATAAAACAAATGTGGAATGAACTGTTTTCAAGTCTCATCTCTTACCATTACTTGTCTTGTGACTCTGAGCGTGACATTTTAACCTCTAAGTGCCTTAGGTAGTTCCTAGGCTTTATTATTAAGTCTCTCAGAGGGAATTTCTAAGAGGAAGGTTTTTCTACAGGGGTAGAAAATTACCTGAAGCCCTGTAGATTATTTGTATGTCATCATACAATTATAGATGTCTGTAAAAGCATGAACTTACATATTAAAATACGTTATCGATATAAATTATAGTTGTATAATATGTTATCTATTTGTTGTTAAAGTAAAATACTATCTTATGTACTAAAATAAATGTTCCTTGTTGTGGGGGGTTGTTATGAGAGAATATATATATAATGATAAAGTGGTAAGCAGACAAAAATAATTGTTTAAACATCTTGTGTTCCTAAAGAAGTGGACTTTTTATCCAAAAAAAATGGAGAAATTTCATTCAGCATAAGAAATGAAATGAGTCTTCTCCACTCTAAACTCAGAACTGCTAGTCTAATATAAAATGTGAAATAGAAATTCAGATTGCAATGTATGTGAATGAAAGAACTAAGAATATGACTTAGCACTTGTGACTTGTGGTCCTACCAAGACTACCCCTGTTCTGCTAAGGCAATACATGTTGAATTTAGAAATGAGACTGGGGATGGGAGGAGGAATGTTTGTCAAAGTTCATCAGGATCTATTTACTAAGAATTTATTTATAATAAATTCTACTACAATTATACTGCTGCTACATTTATACTTGTATAGTTAAGAACCTGATATTGCCCCTATTTAAGAATATTATGCCATTGGAGTAGACTTGCAATTTCAAGTAATTTTACGAGGTTATTATGCAATGCTGCATCTCCTGGGGTTTGGAAAGAAAACATATATAGTGCAGTGAACTGTTAGGTTTTAGAGATCATTTTGTATTTATTAGAGTGCTTGATTCAGGGTTCTTAACTCATGCTGTCATTGCTCCCTCCTGTGATTCAGGAGCTAATGGAAGGTACTTGTCTTGCCAGAGTTATAAGTGTCTGAAAATCTGTGTAATACCCTTGCCAATTTTTTAGTCCATAGACGTACTCCATCTCTTCTATTGGATATCGTCTTTTTCTCAGATTAAGTTGTTGATGGTTATTGAGGACTGAGAAAAGGTAACTTTTCATAACTCTGATTTTAACCATATGGGGAATTTCCAGTGTGGAAATTCATTCCACTGATGTAGATCAACAACTTAGAGTTTTAAGAGGTATTGAGAGATAAGTGAATTACCCAAGCTACACATGTATTGTGTATCAGTGGAAAGATTTGAATCCAGGTCTTCTTGATGGCAAGGTTGACCTAACCACTATTTTGAGGTTACTCTCATCTTGTTAAAAAAGTTTTAATCTGATGTCTTTCTCTTTGAAAGATACCTACATGATATGAAAATGTACTAAGGAGAACTAAAAAATGTTGCCAGTCACTCAGGTTTTTTTTATCCCCCCTAAAATGTCAAATGTGTTTGTATTTAGAAACCTTTGGAAGATTAATGATATTTTTTATTTTGTATCAGAATGATTGATGTATAAATATAGTCAATGGAACCTTTGGATGGTCTATGAATTTGGGTCTCTGAGATTATAGTAAATGGCTACTAGGTTTTGCAGGGAGTAGCAAGGAATAAGCAGTTTTGGGATTGCAAAATTTTGAACTGAAAGGAACGTGATAAACCATCTAATCTCAAACTTTCATTTTACATGTGGGAGAACTGAGGTCTAGAGGTATCAAGTTACTTGTACAAAGTAAGATAGGTAGTAAATAGTGGAAGCAATACTCCAAACAGATTGTCTGAATCCAAATTCAGGGCTCAGTTCTCTGCCCTATTCTGCTTCTTCATTTCTGAGACACTGAGAGAAATCTTACTCGAGGCCACACAGGATTTCCCCTATCTATTAGTGCCAATTTAGAAAGTAGTATTTAGAGTCACATTAGGAACCTCATATAATTAATCATATTAGTAAGTCATAATTGTGGTTAATTTGAAGGCTTCTTAAAAATACATTTGCATTGCTTCAAGGGTACCTGGCAAGAACCTAGTCAATGGTGCCAATCTTCCTTTAGGTAAACCTCCATTTGTTTTATTGTTTACCACAAAAACTAACAAAATAGCTGACTCAGCATCACAGAATCTCAGATGGGGAATAGGCCTCAGAGATAATCTCTTCCAATCCATTGCATGAACAAAAAAAACCCCTATACAACATTCTCATCGAGTGCTCATTCTATCTTTGCTTGAAGACCTAAAGTGAGGGAAAACTCATTATCTCCTCAGGTAGGCCATTTCACTTTTAGTCTCCTCTAAAAAATTTCTTAAATCAAACCTATTTTTTTTTCAATTTTCACCCACTGCTCCTGGTTTGATTCTCTGTGGCTAGCAGAACAAGTTTATTCTTTTATCCATACAACAACATTTCAAAAACTTTAAGATTGCTATCATGTTCCTTAGGTGTTCTCTTCCCCAGGATCAGCATTTTTAGTGTCTTCAAATGATCCTCATGTGGCATTATCTCAAAGCCCTTCACTATCCTTTCAGCCCTCCTTTGGATACTATACAGTTACCAATTTTCTCCCTAAAATGTGATGCCCAGAACTGAACATAACACTGAAGATATGGTTATACCAAGGCATAATAGAGCAAAATTATTTTCTCCCAGGCTTTAGACAAATTTCTCTTAATGTGCCTAAGATATTTTAAAAAGTTTTATTGATGTGTTTTATTTTTACATCCTATATATTTACAAATTACTTCAATGTTGTGAGAAGTCTCTTGTCACAAAGTAAGAGTTAAGTAAAACTAAAAATATAATAATTTCACCTGAAAGTGCATATGGTACTCCATGTCTTCTCTCCACCTTTCTATTTAAGAAAAAACTAAATCTATTTTCTCTCCTTCCCAATGACCTAATCCATTGAAAAAAAAGAAAAAACCCCCCAACTAAATTTCTTGTAACAAACATGCATTGTCAAGCAAAACAAATTCCTTCTATGGCAGTATACATCATAGACATATTTAATATACTGTTATTATTGTTCAGTTGTTCAGTCATGTCCAACTCCTCATGGGCTCATGGCTCATGGCATGCCAGGTCCTTTTATTCTCACTATCTCCCAAAGTCTGTCCAAATTCACGTTCATTGTTTCCATGACCAGATTTATCCATTTTATCTGCTACCATCCTCTTCTCCTTTTGCCTTCAATTTTTCCCAACGTCAGAGTCTTTTTCAGTGAGTCAAATCTTCTCCTTACATGGCCAAAGTATTTAAGTTTCAGAATTTGGCTTTCTAGCATATAGTATAAATTAATTTCTTTAAGCATAGACTAATTTGATCTCCTTGCTGTCCAAGGGACTTTCAAAAGTCTTCTTCAGTACCACAATTTGAAAGCATTGATTCTGTGGTATTCAGCTTTCATTGTAGTCCAACTCTCACAAGCATAAATTGCCACTGGAAAAAAACAAAACAAAACAAAACACAGGTTTGACGATATGGATCTTTGTCAGCAGGGTAATGTTTCTGCTTTTTAATATGCTATCCAGATTCACTATGGCTTTCCTGCCAAGGAACAAGCATTTTTTAAAAAAAATATTTTTAGTTTTCAACATTCACTTCCATAAGATTTTAAGTTCCAAATTTTCTCCTTGTCTCTTCCCTCTCTCCACCCTAAGATGGCATGCAATTTGATATAAGCTTTATGTATAAATTCATATTGAACCTATTTTCACATTAATCATGTTGTAAAGAAGAATTAGAACCAGTGGAGAGAACAAGCATTTTTTAATTTGATGGCTACAGTCACTATGTGCAGTGATCTTTGAGCCCAAAAATATAAAATCTGATTGCTTCCATTTCCACTGTGCCACCTAACTACCCATTATATACTATCCACACACATGCACACATACATGTGTGTATGTGTATATTATTCTGTCTCTAAGTTCATTAATTCTCTGTCCAACATTGTAGCATGTTTCATTATTGGTTCTTTGGAATCATGAATAGTCATTGTATTGACCATAGATTCTTACAGCTTTGAAAGTTGTTTGTTTTTACAGCATTATTGTTACTGTATAAATTATTCTGATTCTATTTGTTTCATTCTTCATCACTTTATAAAAGTCCTCAAAATTGTTTATTTTTATAGTATAGGTATTATAGTATAAATTATTCTTTGGTTCTATTTACTTCACTCTTCATCAGTTTGTAGAAGTCTTTCCATGTGTCTTGTAAATCATCTTATTTCTTTATTTCTCACAACACAATAGTATTCCATCACTTTCGTGCATCACAAAGGATATAGCATTAGATATCCTGGCTGTGATATTACTATTGACTTACACAGGGCTTGTGGTCCACTACAACTTTTAATCATTTTCACACAAGTCATTGTTTAGCTATGCTTTCCCCCATCTTGCCCTTGTTAAATTGAACCCAAATGCAAGATTTTGAATTTTTCACTATTAAATTTTGTCTCACTAGATTCAGCTCAATGTTCTAGTTTGAAAAACATTTTTGGATCCTGTTGTCAGATGTGTTAGTTATCTTTTTGTGTCATCTTTAAATTTAGCAAATGTACCCTCTATGCCTTTATCTTTGGAGCACTTTATATGAAGATGTCACTAATGGCTATTTTGGGGGCAGATCTAGAAATAGCCATTTGATCAGTTCCAAATCTACTTACATAAATTTGGATATAGATAGATACACAGATAGATCTACCATCATCTAGTCCATATCTCTCCTTATTTTCTATAAGAATAATATGAAACTCTGTCAAATGCTTTGCTAACATCTAAGTAACATATTTCTACAGTGTTCCTCCAGTTTACTGATTTTTTAACTTTGTCAAAAATGATGTTAGTCTAGCATGACTTGTTTTTGACAAAGCCAAATTGACTTTCAATGATTATTGCTTCTTTTTCTAGATAGCTTGAACAATACAGTCTAAAATTTTGCTAGGATTTGATATCAATCTCACTTGTTTCCTTTTTGTTGTATCTATTCTTTTCCCTTAAAGAAACATTTATTCTTGTCATTTTCCAGGATTTTTCACAAAGTCTTTTCTGAAGTCCTTGCATTCAATCAGTAACAGTAATGGAAATACCACCTATGCCCCTGAGATTTTTTTTTCTTGGCCAAGATTTCATAATTTTTAGCAATGCTTTCTAGATTAATTCTGGCACTATTGCTTGAACACACATGAATCACCAGAGGTGGTTTGTAGTCAAATAGTTTGACAAGTCTTGGGAAATCCTCTTTCACGTCTTGGATAAATGCTCCAGGAAGACAGCAAATCTCTATTGTTGTTATCAGGTCAAAAAATGGCTACTTCAATACCCCATCATTAACCACCAGTACTTAGTACTTGTAGTTTCTCTATAAAGAAAATATAATTATAAAGTAGAACATGCTCATTTGAATAATGTATTTGTGTTTTTGTGAATAGGATAGAAAAAACAAACTTGAAAATGGGGGCAATAAATCATTATCATTATCAGCATAATACATTTACTATCCTGAGACTCCACCAAGGGGTGTTTCTGAAGAGTCCCAATTTTTTCCTGCTTTGAGACTCTGAGATTATTTTCCTTGGATTCTTCAAAGTGGACCTGGGACTGACTCAATAAATTTCTATTTGTCTGGTAAAGGTTTACACAGAAAGGCCATTTTACCCTGCTCTGAAGGAGGATTAAAAAAAAGTTTCCTGTATTTAGATTCAACATTAGGGGCAAATGCCAGTCTTGATGGAAATAAATTTTATTTTCATGTCATGATATACACTTAGGTTAACACTGAAACACATTGAATCAATTTTTTCCAAACAAACTAGTAAAACTAGAAAATACAACAGTCTTTAACAGCCTGTAGCATGAAATACCACTGGCTACAAAGAGGTATTTAGCCATTGAAGTATTTTGGCAAAAAGACAAACTATTTTTTTCCCCTTCCAAGTCCTTAAAAATAGCTTTTATAAATGCTTAACTTCCTCTGATGGTGAGTTCACTATTAATCACCTTTATGACATTTTGTATTTAGGCCATGGATAAATCCATGGGCCTTAATCAACCACTTTCCTGAGGAAATTGGCCAAATCCTGACTGGAGCGGGGGATGAATCACAACAACTTTCTATTCAGACAAATCTCTTTTCAAGAGCCCTTAAAGCTTTTTTTCTTTTCATACGCTACCATAGACAGCCACACAGGAAATAATAATAATTTAATCTCTTGAAAAATTTCCTTCCTGCATTGCAGTACTCTTTCAGACAGGTAGTCAAACCAAGCCAAAGAAAATTAGCATCAGCCGATGCCAAAAGCAGGCAGTTACTTGAACTTATTAGCTCCATCCCCTCCTTGTCCCTGGGTGCTGAACATGAAGAGCACTCGCCTCCTCTCATCACATCATGGACTTTGTGAGTGTGCTTACAGTGATGCACTCTACTGCTGAGCAGCAGAGCTCCCCCACTTTTGGATATGAAGATGCAGAGAGCAGTAACTTGCTAATTAGGTGTATGAATGAAACTTTTGCTGTCTCATTCTTCTTATTTCTCCTCCCAGAGTTCTCTTGAACTTTTATTTGGGTGGAGGAAAGACTATTAGTGAACATTTAGTTCTGAGGCAAATGTAATTCCTCAGAAGACAGAAGAATTAAAAGCCTAGATATGAGCTTATCTTACTGAAGCTGTAACAACTGAGGAAGGGCAAGGGAGAATCATACAAAAAATCAGTCATTGGATAGAACAGAGATTCTTTATTAAATGTTTCTATCTCATATAAAATGCTTTAAAGCTTCATGGATAACAAGGATAAAAATGACTTACATTCTATTGTTTCACTTCATTCCTTTGCAACTATCACAGAACCTCAGATTGTATTATATTCATAATCAGGTATTTAGGATATGCCAACTATGGCCAAACATACCTTAATGTTTTTTACTTTATTTCATTTTTTTTAGAGGCAATGGGGGTTAAGTGACTTGCTCAGGGCCACACAGCTAGCTAGTAAGTGTCTGAGGCTGATTTTGAACTCAGTTCCTACTGACTCCAGAGCCAGTGCTCTATCTACTGTGCCACCTAGCTGCCTCAACATACCTTAATGTAAAAGAAAAGAAAATACCACTTTGGGTCTTATTTTTAAAATTTGTATTTTTAAAGCTTAATTTTTAATTTTTCAAAGTAATTTTAGCTAAGCTTTAGTTTCTTTAGGATCAAATGAGATTATATTGGTAAAGCACTTACACAGGGCCTGGCACCTAGATGGTGCTTAGTAAATGCTTATTCCCTCCACTTTAGTTTGCTGGATGAATAAAAGTAATGTCTGAGTATTCAACAATTTTTTGCTTTACCTTAAAAATAAAATTCCCTGGGCACACACTGTGTATATGCTGTATACTCCTATGATTATATTCTTCCCTGACTGCTGATCCTTAAAATACATTTTCTCCCCTCAGTAACATGTAAACTTCTTGAGGATAAGCACTGTCTTACTTTTGCATTGTATACTCAGTGCCTAGCACAGTACTTTGTCATACAGTAGGCTTTTTCATTTATTCATTTCACTTTTTCTTTTGATAGTTTGTCTTCCTTTAATATTTGACCCCATGGTTATCACAGACCCAGCAACTCAATAGAGCTCATTGATGTACTGGTTGGCTATTGACTCGGGGACCTCCATCTTCTGGCTAAGTTGAAATCTATGGCCAGGACACTGGTCAGCACTTTCGTTAAGAATCAGACCCTCACCCAGGTTTGCTTCCTGAATGCTATTATTAATTGAGCAGAAAATTGTGAAGCATCATTTTTGATAAGAATAAGAGAAATTTTTCTTGAAATCTCTCTTTTCTTCCCTCCCACCTCTGTTTCACTCCGTAAAAGGTGTGAGTCCTTTAAGAAGATTCACATCATCCTCAAAAATATTTTTTTCTTGCACAGAGAAAACTTTCTAGACTGACTCACCAAGTCAATTCTCTGTTTCTTAAACTCTCAGTTCATTATGTTTTGCAGTCATCAGCCACGTTTCCTAACCCTTTCATGTGCGAATAGATTGCTCTAGGTCTGACACGTATTATTTCATCAGAGTATTTATTGGTCATTAGATCCCTGATCAAACCCTCTCTGTGCCTACATTTTCCCACGTGATATAACATTAGACTTGGAGTAAGACTACCTGGTTTTCAGTTCTGGATCTATTTACTAATGAACTAGTTTTTTTCACTCACAAATGCAGGGCTACTAGATGATCCCCAATTCAGTCCAATTCAAAAGGGCATTTGCCAAGTGAATACTGTGGGTCAGACTCTTATGCTAAGCAGTGATTTAAATCTATTCTTAGCCATCTAGGGGTAATTGGAAAGGAGGGGGTGACAATCTGTCCTATTCATTTTCCCCTTTTTCTTGTTCTTCAGTAATTCCAGTTCTGTTCAACTCTTTGTGACCCCATCTTGGTTTTCATGGAGTGGTTTGCCATTTCCTTCTCCAGTTTATCGTACAGATGGGGAAACTGAGGTAAACTGAGGTTAAATGACTTTCCCAGGGTCACATAGCTAGTAAGTGTCTGAGGCCAGATTTAATTCAGTCTTCCTTACTCCAGGCCCAGTGCTGTATCCACTGTGTTACCTAGCTGCCCCTTATCATTTGGCAACGAATACTTTTCTGAATGACTGTTTCTTTCTCCCACTTTTTTTTTTGGATAAGGCAGCAACCATGCTTGAGAAGAAAAAGTATACACACACAACTTATGTATTTTAGTGATATTTATTAATGGATATTTTTACAGCCTGTGAAGACTTCAAAATGTCTTGAGATTGGGTGCTTTTGGTCTTTAGATTTGTGATTCAAGTTGGATTTCCTCTAGGTTTCTGGAGAATTTCCTCAAGTGTCTTGATAGTACCCCAAGTGGCTTCTCTTAATATACAGGAATTGCTGATGTGTGTCTGTGATATTTCTCCACTTTTCCTTACTTTTAATGGGTTCTGGAGCAGTTACTGGGGTGGGAGGAAGCAAGATGCTATCTCTTACCTCTACTTCCAGATCTACACATTGGGATTTTTAAACATTGTAATTAATTGAGGGGGAAATGGAATGTGGGGTAGTCTGATTGACTTTGTAAATTTATTGGATCTGTTTTCATGATCTTGAGACAAAGTGAATTTCTCATAGTTCAGGGGCTCACTCTTCTACATACACAGTCATATAATCACTGCAAATTTTGGAAAGGCACATCAGAGCAAAACAAAAAATAAAGACGTAATTAAATATGTCTCCAGACTGTATTTTTGATAACCGAACACTTGAATTTTCACACTTTAATCATGCACTTTTATGTGCAGCAACAGATCAACTTTTTTTTGGTGAGGCAATTGGGGTTAAGTGACTTGCCCCAAGTCACACAGCTAGTGAGTGTTACGTGTTTGAGGCTGGTGTCTAACTCAAGTCCCCCTAACTCTAGGGCTGGTGCTCTATCCACCGCCCCACCTAACTTCTCTAACAGATTAACTTTTGCTCAGAGTTTTATTCATTGTTCCATATATCAGGACACCTTGTATGTACACATCAATCAGCAGACAATCACCAGGTTTGTTACCCTGTTATCTCAATTAGAGATGTTTTATTCCTCAACTCATGATTTTGATTTATTTCAGGACTTGACAATATATACATACATATATACACATATATATGTGTGTGCATTATATATACACATAGACACATTTTTCCTTCTGTCTTTGACTAATCTGAAATGCCATTTCAGTCTTATCAAATTGTCAAAGACGGTACAAGATGATAAAATTTGGTGCTGGAATGACATCAAAACATGGAGAAAAAAGACATGACACTGTTAGCAGAACTGTGAGTTCATTTAGTCTTTATTGAAAGCAATAATAAATGACATTTCTATAATACTTCATAAGTTTGTAAAAATCCCTTCTACATTATTCCATTTCAATCTCACAAGTCTATGGGATAAGTGTTAGAATTATTATTATCATCCCCCCCTTTTTTTTTTAGATGAGGAAACTTAAGCTCAGAGAATTAGGTGACTTGTGTGACTTGTTATCACACAGCTTTGAGCCTAGATCTTCCTAAATTCAGGTTCAGCCCTCTAATCTCCACATCATGTTATCTTTCAAGACAATAAGAGCTACAAAAATGTTGTAACTTTTGATCCCAAGATGGTTATTTATACACAGGAAACAAAACCTATCACTCCGAAAATATTCCTGAACTCCTTTTTTTAAACTGTACTTTAAACTGTGTCTCCAGTAATCATTGTTGAGGTTAATGGATGAATAAATTTTGGTCTACATATGTCATGAATTATTGTTATGCCACAAGAAATCACAAATATGGAGAATTCTAAGAAATGTGGGAAGACATGATGGCATTTGTTGGTGCACAGTAAAAATCCAAAATAATACATGCTGTGACAGCAGCTATTGAGATGCAGACAACAATAATGGCATCAAAACCGCATGTAACATACATTGAAGTTCAGGACACATCAAAGAAACAAAAAGGTAGAATTAAATATACTTCTCTTTTTGCTTTGTGGTGCTTGGTTTTGTTTTATTTGAACTATCTATGTCTATCTCCATATGGATTTGGTTTTCAGGTTTAAAAAATTGATTATTTGAAAAATAAAAATAATAAACTTAAAAAACCCTGAAGAAGTAGAACATTCCTACCACATCTGCTGCCTTCCATTGTGTGATTTTATGGTATTTTGCATATTCTAGAGGATGTGGCTAACTAATATGTGACCTATACATAGGGGTACTCTTCTTTCTTCCATTTCCTGTGCTTTTTATACTTTTCCACCTTTAACACTTTAATACAAAAAGAAAATGGGTTTCTTGATGCAGAGTTGGAGAAACAAAATACGGGTCATTTTAAAGACAACTTAAAATGAATTACTCTAGCAGTAAACATGTTACAGATTTTAGTGCAGGTTTTATAACCTGCACTAACTGACCTATTAACGAATTTTGACATTTTGGTATATTCAGTAAGATATGAAAAATGTTTTCTATCATAAAATGTATCAAAAACCAGTTGAGGAATGCACTTAGAGAACAAATTCATTTCCAGCACCTAAGCATAAATAATGTTATTTTAAAAAGTGATTTAATCAAAATTATTTGCCTAATGGAAAGAACACTGATCTTGTAGTAAGAGCATCTGGGTTCAGGTCCTAGCTCTAATATTTACTCTCAGTCAACCAACAAGCATTTATTAAGCAGTGAGGATACAAAGAAAAAGCAAAAAAAAAAAATCCCTGCCCTTAAGGAGCTTACCTTGTAATGGGGGAGGCAGTATGTAGAAATCAGTGCCTCTGAGATAAATAGAGAATACATGGGAGGTGACTTCACAGGATTATGGAAAAGGGACCAAATCACAGTTCGGGACCTCACAAATCACACAGCATCTCCTATATTTGAACAGGAACCCCCTCTAAAACATCTCTGACAAGTGGTCATCAAGCTTTTGCTTCAAGACCTCCAGTGAAGGAAAACCTCCTATCTTCCACATTTATCAACTCCTGCTTTTTCAGTTTTGATTCAGTCAGTCAGGATTCTAGGATCTAGTACTCAAATGGACCTTAGAGACTCTCTAGCCCTTCATTTTACAGGTTTTGTTAATAATGTCCATGTTTTTCTTTACATCATGCAGAGGCTTGCCTCTCTGGAGCTCCCATCACTGCTAGTTTTTCTCTCTGAGGCCAAGCGGAATGATTGTGTTCCTTCTCACACAAGATGATGCTTCAAATACTTGAGTATGATTATCATTCTCCCTACTCCCCTTCATCTCTCCTCCAGGATAAACATTTGAGACTTCTTCAGCCATTGGTCATATGGCATGTTTTCCCATTCTTTCAGTAGAAGCTAAGGGACATAGTGTTTATTATGTAGGCCTGGAATCATGAAGACCTGAGTTCAAATCCAGCCACTTACTTGCTGTGTGACCTCAGGCAAGTCACTTAACCTCTATTTGCCTTGATTTTTATCATCTGTAAAATGGGAATAGTACCCTACCTCTCATGGTTGTTGTAAGGATCAAGAGAGATAATAATTGTAAAACGCTTAATACAGGGTCTGGCTCATGTCATGTTAGCTATTATTATTATTAGTGATTTGGAACATTTTTTTTTTTTATTTTTCATATGGCTATTGGTAGCCTGGATTTCTTCCTCTGAGAACTGTTTGTATCCTTTGACCACTTTTTATTATGGAATAACTATTATTCTCATATACTTGAGTTAATTCCTTGTATATTTTGGATAACAAAACTTTATCTGATATATTGCATGTATCCATTTGGAACTTCTTTTGGTGTGATTTATGGTGTAAGATGTTGTAAACTCCCTTTTCCAATGTAGGTCAGCAACTTTTATGTAAATTATTGCCCTTGATAGCTTCCTAGAGCAATGAGAGGTTAAGTGATGCATCTACGGACAAACAGCCAGTATCTCAGAGGAGAAATTTGAACCCAGGTTTTCCTCACTTAGAGGCCAGTTCTTTATCTGCTATTCCACATTGACTATCTTGTATATCAGACTTTTATGAGAGAAATTTGGTGCAAAGATTTCCCCCCAGTTAATGATTTCTCCTAATTCTAGAAATTGATTCAAATTTCATGTAATCTGAAATATCCACTATATCTTTTGTGATCATCTCTATCCCTTGTTTATTCAAGACTTCTTGTTCTATACATAGTTGTAAAAGACATCTTCTTTTCTTTTGCCCTAATACATTTATGACACAATCTTTTATGTTTAGATCATGTATCAATTTTTTGCTTAATTTAGCATATGGCATGACACATTGGAATAAACCTAATTTCTGCCATATTGCTTTCCAGTTTTCCCATAAGTTTTTGACAAATACGAAGTCTTTTCTATAGTAGTTGGTATCCTTGGATTTATCAAATACTATCCTACCATGTTTGTTGCTTCTAGGCAGCTGTGTCCTGGAGGCAGCTCAGGTAAAATTTCAGTGTGAGCATTTACATTTACATTTAGAGATTGCCAAAAGCTACAGATCAGGGTTTAATCTATTGTTTTCTTAATTTTCTAGACTTATGAAAAGGATAGATAAAATGTTCATAATAAAGATGAAATTTAAAAGTGTATTGTGTATACTTGCCCCAACCCCCAGTCAGTTGTTGTTAAACATTTACCAATAAACATGTTCTTCTAGTCTTGTTTACCTAGTCTGTTCTGTTGACCAAATTTTCTATTATTTAATCAGTGCCAAATAGTTTTCATAATAACTGTTTTGTAGCTCTGCTTGTCTGAGATCTGGTAAGCCCCCTTTCTTCCCACTTCCCCCGCCCCATTATTTCCTTAACCTTTTGTTATTTTGTCTAATTTTATAAAATAACCCTTTTGTTGTTTGAGTGATATGACATTAAACCCATAAATTAATTTATATAACATTATCATTTTTATTATATTAACATAGCCTAACCATAAAGTAATCAAGTACCTTTCCAGCTATTTGTCTTTATTTCTATAAATAGTTGTATTCATAAAATTCTTCTCTGCATTCTGCAGTTTAACTTCAGGTTCTTGAAGGCTTAGCTAGCAGGGTAAAAGCTCTGGCAGGTTCCACCAAAGTGGAAATGTTTCAGATATCATCCCAGTGACAGATCATATGTTTGTTGTCCAAGGACCAGCCTAGCTAAATTCAGAAAAGTTCATCATCACACGTTGTAATCAGGTGATTTTTTTTTCAGGCAGAATAATTCATGAAGACTGGCTACATACATATTGGGTTTTATGATCTGCATTGGTGGAGGGCATACTCTCTCCAACCAAATAATGAATCATTGATGTATTACAATGAATCAGTGTGATTTTAGAAGGGAGAGATCTAATAAACTTTATTTCTGTCTCTTAAATTTCTGTACTTAGATATTTTTGTGATTTGGAAGAAATGTGGCTCCTTCAATAACATTTCTTTTGCTGTTCTGATTCAAAATCTGGAAATGGAGTGAGAACAGAAGAGCTGAAGAATGTAGATATTCTTACTTCTGGATAGGAATCAGGAGAAAGAAAGTGAGAATGAAAACAAGATAAGACGGACTGGGGAAGAGTAAGGGAGGAGGTGAAAAAAATCTTCTTCATAGAAAACTTCTCTTTGACCCCAAATATTGTTCGGGATTTGAGTAATTATACTTTCCTTTTCCAGATGCTAGTATTCAAACTAGTAAATGGATAGATTTATGCAGGTTAGTCTAATGACAGAATCTGGTACCAGCAAATATATCACATACCTTTTATCCTCCAGTTGTGACTGAGCTCAAGAAAGTCATCCAAGAGATTTTATTATTGTGATTAGATGCTAGAGAGCATATGCTACATTTGGCTTTAAAACCTACGTTGGGGGGGGCTTTCTTTTTCTATTTTGCCTTTTTTAGGGCATGTTTAAGACTATTAAGATTTTGTTTTCTATTTTTTTTTCTTCTTGGAAACAAAGAGTCTTCAAAATATCTTGTAACAAATTCTTTTGAATCAGGGGCATTCCTGCTTGCTTGGGTAAATTCTCTTCCTTTCTCAATCATTTGGAAATCTTGTCCCAATCTAAAGTCAAAGAGTATGCAGTCATATCTACTGCAGGGAGCATGAGGCACACCCTAAAAGAAAGCTCAAAAAGAACCAGGCTTATTTTAGATGGTAGGAATGACCCTAGAGTAGTGTGGTTACAGGGCTTAATGACTTGACTGTGTTCTCTTCATGTCATTGGCTTTCTAATGGGTGGCATTTTAAGATCTCCCTAAGTGTTTCTTACAAGTGTTGGGTGTGGAAATTGGATGAAGTTCTTTCCTCTACAAATCTCTCAGAGTGCTCCTCCTTCACTGGACCTACAGTCAAAGAAAAGAAAAGCCCTCAGTGCAATAGTTAGAATGCTCATTGTTTGTGTAAATGCCACAAAACAGTCTTTGAGGCTAAAGTGAAAGTGGAGCATGCCTGTGTCACAAAGTCCTAGTCTTGCAGATCTCACATAAATTGAAATTGCTGAAATTTCCTTTTTTTCTGTCTCAAAGACTCATAAGCCTCAATACTCCCATTGGTCTTTGGGCCTTGAACTTTCAGCTATGCACAGTTACCCATCTAACTAGGGAGGAAAGGAATAGTAGTGGGTAGATAATTGTGTGAGAGGAACTACCATGAGCTTTAGAAGTCATCTGATCTAACTTTTGCATTTTACAAATGAATAAATGAAGACCTGGTGAAAGAAAAATCTTTATCTTTAGATGACATAGGTAACAGATGACAGAGCCAGGGTTTGAATCCAATCCCGAGGGTTTTCCACTACACTTTGAACTTAGCAATAAAGATGTTAAGTGGGCAAGGGGAAGGGAGAAGCACTTTATATAGCTTCACCTATGTACCACACACGGTGCCAAGCACTTTAAAAATACTGTTTTTATGTAGGTAAGACATTTATACCACAAGTATTTCCCCACTCGGATATGCAAAATTACTTTCTATTACCCTTTCTATTCATTGTGAATTGAGAAGGTACATACTATAGTGGGTAGAGAGTTGGACTGGGAATCAAAAAAGACTTGAATTTAAAACCTGGTTTTGACATAGACTAGCTGTGTGATTCTGGGTAAGTGGTTTAACCTCTCTGACTACTACCTCTCTTAATCTGCCCTCCCTTCTATCAACCTCTCTCTCTTGCTCTGATCCCTTCTACTTCCCTGTAGTATAAGATAGATTTCTATACCCAATAGAATGTACATGTTATTTCCTTTTTGAAACAATTTTGATAAGAGTAAGGTCCAAGCATTGCCTATCCCTCCCAACCTCCCCCATCTCCGTCTCCATTGTAAAAGCTCTTCCTTTCATGCTTCTTTTGTGTGAGATAAATTTCACCATTTTCCCTTTCTTTCCCCCTTCTCCTAGTGTGTCCCTCTTTCTCACTCCTTAATTTTTTGGATATCATCTCATCATAGTCAACTCACACCTGTGTTCTCCTTCTAACTGCCTTAATAATATTTAAGTTCTTATGGGGTTATAGTTATCATCTTCCCATATAGGAATGTAAACATTTTAACCTTATTGACTCCCTTATGACTTCTCTTTCATGTTTGCCTTTTTATTCTTCTCTTCAGTCTTATATTTGAAAGTCAAATTTTCAATTCAGCTCTGATCTTTTCATCAGGAATGCTGAAGGTCCCCTATTTCATTAAATATCCATTTTCCTCCCTGAAGGATTATACTCAATTTTGCTGGCTAACTCCTTTGCTTTGTGGAATATAATATTTCATGCCCTCTGATCCTTTAATGTGGAAGCTGTTTTGTGATCTTGACTGTGGTCCTATGATATTTGAATTGCTTGGCTGCTTACAATTTTTTCACCTCAACCTGGGATCTCTGGAATTTGGCTATAATATTCTGAGGAGTTTTCATTTTGAAATCTCTTTCAGGAGGTGATTGGTGGATTCTTTCAATTTCTATTTTACCCTTTGGGAATTCTTCCTTCACAATATCTTGAAAGACGATGTCTAGGCTCTTTTTTGATTATGGCTTTCTGGTAGCCCAATAATTCTTAAATTAACTCTCTTTTTCCTCTTTTCCAGGTCACTTGTTTTTCCAATGAGATATTTCACATTTTTTCTTCTATTTTTTCATTCTTTTGGTTTTGTTTGTTTCTTGATGTTTCATGGACTCATTAGCTTCCACTCACCCAATTCTAATTTTTAAGGAATTATTTTCTTCAGTGAGTTTTTGTATCTCTTTTTCCATTTGGACAATTCTATTTCTTAAGGAGTTCTTTTCTTTAGTACATTTTTATACCTCTTTCTCTATGTAGCAAATTCTGCTTTTTAAGGAATTCTCTTCAGTGGATTTTTGTGCCTTTTTTACCATTGGGTAATTCTATTTTTTATGGTGTGATTTTCTTCAGTATTTTTTTTTGTGTGCTTCCTTTACTAAGCTGTAGACTCCTTTTTAATAATTTTCTTACATCATTCTCATTTCATTTCCCAATTTTTCCTCTACCTTTCTTATTGGATTTTAAAAATCCTTTTTGAATTCTTTCAGGAATTCTTTTTGCATTAGCAAATGTACACCATTCAAATCATCAGGGTTTGCATATTTGTTTTGAGGAGTGAGTTTCCAAAGCAGAAAAGATATATGCCTGATTCAAGCAATCT
>NW_020954587.1:17148889-17163746 GCF_900497805.2 Vombatus ursinus | reverse complement strand
AGTAACCTGACTTCATTAAACTGCTGGCTGGCTGTCCACACTCCTGAACAGTGATTTTGATTGAGGTTCAATTGTGTAAATGCCTCTTTCAGTTGTGGTCTGTACAACACTAAGGCCAAGAAGTAAAATGTAAGAACACATTTCCAACTTGGAAGAGGGGGCAAGGTCAGTGAGTGATGATATATTACAGTGGCTACTTTCTGAGAATAGAAATTAAAGGTAAGTAATCTTATTTTCTCCAAAGACAAATAATGATTATAGGGCCCCAACTTCTGGAAACTAGAAAGCATCTGCAGATGGCCGAAAATATTAACTCAGTTAAAAGACAGGTTATAAATGGGCTCTGTACCTAGAGAAAATGACTCACCAGCACAAGCAATGAATCTATCCATAAAAAGATTCTCAATTCTCTTATCCCATTTTAAAAGGTTCTTTCAAGTTCCCAGAAAAGTTTTATTCTTACCTAGTTGAAAGCAAAAAACAGAACAAAACAAAAAAAAAACACTAAAGAAAATAAAATGATTTCTTTGCCTACATTAAGGGCTCAAAAATGAGGTAGAACCTTACATCTGGTGCCTTACTCAAGTGAAAAAAAGAGAGAAGTGACTACAAAACACAAGCAGCTAAAATCAGTGGCTGGAAAGGAGGTAAGGTAGCATTTTCTGGTTGTAAGAACTCTTTCTTCATATATTTGACTCAAATTATTTAATTGGGTTCTTGATGTTGAGTTGGCTAGACAAGTATCATAGGGCATTACAGGAAATATTAGGATGAATAAGCAAAATTATTTTATTAAAAAATTTTTTAAAAAAATATTTTATTTTAATTTCCTGAATTCTTTCCCTCCCTCCAGTCCCTACACTACCCATTGAGGATTTTTTTTTAGGTAATTGGGGTTAAATGACTTGCCCAGGGTCATGCAGTACACTATCCATTGAGAAGGAGACACATGAGACCCATTTTATATAGGTAAAATCATATAAAACATAGTTTTACTGTAGACATGTTCTCCCCAAAAGTCAAGAAAAATACAGAAAAAGTATGTTTCAATATGCACTCTGAATCCATCAGTTTTCTGTGTGGAGAGGGATAGCATTTTACATCAAGAATCCTTTGGAGCGGTGGAATATCATTGTATTGCTCAGAATTATTAAGTCTTTCACAGTTCTAAATTATGCTCCAGAATCGTTGGACTAGTTCACAACTCTACCAACAGTACATTAGTATACTTATTTTCTCCACATCCCCTCCAGCATTTGTCATTTTCCTTTTCTGTCATTTAGTCAATCTGATGGATGTGAGGTGGTATTTCATGATTGTTTATTTCGTATTTTTCTAATTATTCATGATATAGAGCATTTTTATATGACTATTGATTGATTTCTTCCTCTGAAAAATGCTGATTCATATCATTTAACCATTTATCAATTGTGGGAATGACTCCTATTTTTGATAAATTTGGTTCAGATTTCTATATATTTGAGAAATGAGACTTGTATCAGAGAAACTTACCACAAAATTTCTTCTCAGTTTCCTGTTTTTCTTCTTATTTTGGCTGCATTGGTTTTGTTTTTGTGCAAAACCTTTTAATTTTATGTAATCAAAACTATCTATTTTACCTCCCATGATCCTCTCTACCTCTTATTTAGTCATAAATTCTTCCTTTTTTTGATAGGTAGTTTTTTCCATGCTCACTTAATTTGCTTATAATATCACTTTTTTTTTTGGTGTGAATCATGTACCCATTTAGAGCTTATCTTGATATATGAAGTGAGATGTTTTTCTATGCCTCATTTCTTGCAGACTACTTACTGTTTTCCCAGAAGTTTTTGCTAAATAGTGAATACTTTCCCCAGTAGCTAGGATTTTTAAGATAAATGTTCTATTTTTTAACCTCCATTCCTTATTGCAATACTTTGCTGGATGAATGTGAATCTGAATATTAAAATGATAGTATTAGAATGTAAAGCTAGAAGCTAGAATTAGCTTCAGAGGTCTAATCCAATCCCATTGTTTTCCAGCTAGTCCAGGAGATGTTAAATGACCTGCCCAAAGACCCCACAGGGTAAATAAAAGAACAAGGATTCAAACCCTGTACTTTTAATTAAACCTACTATGCCATGCTACTTTCTGCTTGTTTCCATTTATGAAGGAATAGATTTTTTTTCATATTTTGCTTCTTCTGAATGAGCCAATTTGAAATTTATACTTCCATTTCTACTACCTGTGTAATTTTTATTAATTGGTTACCTTGTTGAGATATAGTAAATTAGAAGCATTCTTAATTTGTCTAGTCTGTCAAAGAGTAATTCTTACTTTGTTTTCTTAGTTGTTGGTGGTTTGGGAGTTGAGTGGAGTAGTAACAGCAGTTACAGAGAAGAAGCAAGATAATTATGTGGGAGAAATATTTCTAGAGAAGTTGATTGTGGGACACTTACAAAGTAGAGTTGTACTTAGGGTTAGTGTAGGCTTCTTGAGGATAAAGGTATGGACTAAACCTTCTGTAATTTTTGGTTGCAATGGACTGTTCCCAAATTACCACCATAAACTCCTACATAAGCCTTCCTTAAGCAAATCTCTGTGACTCAGTCATTTCTTCAATGTTTCTTTGTTTGCAAAATTTGTATATCTGTCTGAGTTCATGAGGATGTTGCCATTGGAGGAGTCTTATGATTTCACTTTAGGACCATAGCTATTTCATGGACTCTATTAAAGACATAAACTACTTTCAGTTACATTAGGTAAATCCAATGATGTGTACCTGTTATCAGTCTTTACATTGCATGGTGAAATGATGACTGTTTGTTCCAAATGTATTTCTGTAAGTTTTTTTTTTTGATCTGTTTATGTTGTGCTCAGTGCTTAGACTTGGCTTGCTATGGGATTATCTATTCACCATACTTCTTTTTCAAGATGAAGTGTTTATCTTTTTACAGCTGCCTTAAGGTGTGTTTCAAGAATATTACTTGGATTTTCATGAGGATACTTTTCAAACTGGTTCTGATTCATTTTACAGTCTCCAAAGCATAAAGAAAGACCATATTAGGTAAGTTTAAGTTGCTTTAAATATGTTCTTCCTATGGAGTCTTGATTTGAGGATGTTAGTAACTCTCATTATATTCAGCTACAGCTTTCTCTTTGAAATCTGTCTGCTTGGTGTAGCTAGCTAGCCTGGAGGACACTGCTATTTTAAAGTGTTGCCATCATCCATTGATTCAATTGGACTGCCAGATTCAGTTCAAAGACTTCAGTCTTTATCTTTCTTTGGCATACATTAAGAATTTTTCCCTTATTAAGTCCAAAAGACATTTTCATATCTTTGCAAAAAGGTTCCATGAGATGAGGGACTGTTAATATGTGTTGTGTTTGGTGTCTCCCACATAAAACAAGTTTAATAATATTTTGGTTCAATAGGCTCTTTAAGTTGGAAGTCAGATTTTTTTAAAAAAATAATTAACATTATAGAACATTGTATTGAATTAATTTATTAGTACTTCTTTGTTCAGTATCAAGGCTTTTTTAAAAACTAATTTGGAAGTAATGGGGCACTCTGAGAGATAGTTACCAATCAAGAATCATTTCTTTGAAGCACTAGATTTTGCTTTTCAAAGATATGCATCTTAAATGAACTACTCTCAAATTAAAATCTTTGGGAAGTTAATTGTAATGCATGACTTGACATTTTTTTTTGGGAGGGAGGGGAGTGTCCTATGTTATCCTTAAACTACTAGATTTCTCTTTAAAACTGCAAAGTGCAGGGCTGTGCAATATCATTTTATCCTCTGGATCCTAACCACAAAACCATCACAAAGTCTTGCTGAGCAGATCAGCAGTATTAGGATGTCTTTGAAAGAGTACAATGAACATTAAATTAATCAACCAATGCTCTGGGGGGAAATGGCCACTAATTTAAAATCTTTCATCTCTGGGAAATCAATTATTTTTATGTTTATTGATGTTGTATTTATCACTATTTTTAGTGTTTTTCCCCAGTGACAGTGGCTAAAATAGAGCAATATTATAAAAGACACTTAGCATTTTAAGATGTAATTTCTCAACTTTTTAAAAACATTGCAGTAAGCTAAGATTTGGACTGATCAAAATGCTATTATTGGTGAGACTGCTTCATATCAGAGAGCTATTCTCTTTGTGAGTTATTTTAAACACCCCAAATTCTAATTATGCTGATTGTTTCCCTTGAAATCCCCTTGTATTGTCATGTTTATTTTATGTTTATTTCCATTTCAAGCAGTTTTAGTAGAGTTTAATAGCAAACTGTGCAAAATATCAGCTCTCCCAGCATGATATTTCTACTACAGTGTACTTTGGGATCAATCTGTTTAGCTACAGAGAAGGATGCTTCTCATTGCTCATCATAAAGTGTCACATCTACCGTGAACCAGGCAATGGCCACCAAGGATCAGTAAATTGGAAGAATGTGCCTAATGTGAGTATTTCCAGTTCAACTCTAATTATTTGCATACTTAACTGATGACAACTATAATAGGTAAAATGACTTAGTCACTCCAAATTGTTCTTAAAACGGTATTGCTGTTACTGTGTACAGCATTCTCTTGGTTCTGCTCATTTCATTCTTCATTATTTCATGCAAGTCTATTCATGTTTTTCTAAAATCAATGAGTTCATCATTTCTTATAGCACAGTACTATTCCATCGTGATCATACACTACAGAGTACATAGCTGGGGTGCTAGAATGAGGGTTGAATTCTTCATTTGAAGCGGTCAATGTAGACATACTTTAATTTCAGAATGCTAATGGTTAGAGATCAACTGATGTGAATCATTAAGTATTGATATAAATGAATAAGCAGTGTTGTATTTATGACCTAATAGCCATAAAACTTTTTACTGTTTAATCTTTCCTTTGGACAGAAGAGCTGTAGTAAGCCTGTTAAGACAAAGAAATGTGTATTTATTAGATTTGGAAATTGTTTCAGTTACTTATTATTGTTTGCCCTCAAAAGATAATTTTTTTTGGTGAAGCAATTGGGGTTAGTTGACTCGTCAAGAGTCACACAGTTAGTGAGTGCTATGTGTCTGAGGCCGGATTTGAACTCAGGTCTTCCTGAACTTCAGGGCTGGTGCTCTATTCACTGCACCATCTAGGTGCCCTCAAAAGATATATTTAAAAGGAAACTAAAACTTAACACTTACTAGCTGTGTGACCTTGGGCAAGTCACTTAACCCCATTGCCTAGCCAAAAAATAAATAAATAAAAGGAAGCTCAAATGCTATACAACCAAGCTTTTAGCTTGGCTAATGAATTAAAATTAAATTAATTCCCTTTATATATATTTTCTGTATAAATATATATTCAATTTAAATATATTATTTTAATTTTAGAATCTTCAAAGAATGTAATAGTTTATTTGACTCAACTCTATGTTTGAAAAAAAAACCTTAAAAATCCTCTTGTCTGACCTCTTTTTCTTAGAGATAAGGAAACTGAGGATGAGAAAGTTCATGTGACTTAAGATCAAACAGAAAATTAGGGCAGAGCCACACTTAGAACCTGACTCTCCCAACTCCCATTTCTTCCTATTATACTATGTAACCTCTAACATATGCATCAAAGGAAATAGGAAGCAACTGGTATTTTGGACTTATCAGAAAGTGCCTAGTATTTTTTCCTGTATAATTAAAACTAAGAAATAATCTAATTTATTTCCAAACTTTTATTTTATGTAGAATTGAAAACTTTCTCTCCCCCCCCAGCCCCACCTGGAATAGGCAAAAACAGGAAGTTTGGAAGGAAGAAGAGCTTCTTTTTTTAAATCTTGAATTCTCTGGTAGATGAGAATTTTTGCTATGATGAGTCTGTACCACTCCACCTCTTCCAAGTTTATACTCCAATGTCTTCTGAACCCATTGAAAATGCAAGGCATTGCAGTTTAGTGGTTAAAAGCATTGGATTAGGTTCTGGTCCTGGCTCCACCAATTTACTAGCTTTGTGGCAGTGAGAAAGTCAATTAACCTTACAGGACTTCATTTACCTCATTAATATAAAACAAGGGGGTTAAACTAGATAATTGTTCTGGTCTCTTCCATCTGTAATATTGCATGATTCTGTGATCTTTTTTTTTTCTTGTGATGCCATGAAGAATTTGTAAGGTAAAAAACATATTTTTTTCTTCAGATTGAATTATAACTCCACCAAAAACAGATTTAACTGCCTCAGAAAAAAACATGGACAATAGAATGGCAAATTGGAAGAGAGCTAGAGTACTTCTTATAAGATGAGTCTTATAAGACTTGATGTGAGCCAGATACATTCCAGTTACATGAGTTCCTTCTAAAGAGGAAAGCAGAAATGAGGGGACAAAGACAGAGGTATTCCCAGAGCTACGTGAAAGGGAATCTTTGTGCAATTGATTTGGTTGTGGCACCTGGATATAAAACAACAGGAGGCATCACTGGCCCAAAGATAATGTGATTTCCCCCAGAAGTGGGACAAAAGAGTAGCACTGTCAGTTGAGGCTTTAGTGTAAATGTTTTTGGTCCATTTGTGTGTGAATATATATATATATATATAATATATATATATACACACAACACACACATGAATAATATGTTACATGCATGTGTACATACTTTACCATATAAATGTATGAGTATACCTGTGCATATCGATATGTGCATATATGTATGCATACATGTATATATGCATGCATGTGTTGCATGTGTGCATATACATACACACATACAAGTAGGTGTGTACATATAAAACATAATGCCTATGCACACACACATACATATATACATATGTGTATGTGTATATACACACACATACACACACATACTAGCTTCAAGAGAGAGGGAATGACATCAATGCAATAGTACTTGGGTTGTAAGAAACAGAGCTCAAGCAAGAAATCTATCTTTGGTTAGAAAGAGCAGTATTCCCACCAAGTAGATTTATCTCTGCATGGGAGGATAATCAAGACAATGAAAGGGAAGGTTCTTGAATCAAGAAGTAAACTTCTTAAAGTCACAATTCATTTATTTTCCTCTGAGTTAATTATTTTGGGGTTAGTGACATTATCTGAAGATTGACAGTCCTCTGGACTTCATTTGTAATTTCAAACTGCATTGGTGATTAGCCAGTTCTGCTGTTACACAGCATAGTTTAATAGAAGTGTCTTCTATGATTAAAACAAATTGTTTTTCTCCATTAGAAATGGCCCCTCTCTGCATTTGTTCTGGAAATCAGAGATCTGATCTCTTTATAAGCCTAGACTTTCAACTCACACAAAGTAAATACAATAGATGAATGAATACTTTAATTTTTTAGTAGATGATATAAAGATGTGCCAAAAAGCTGAAACAATTTAGGCTGAGTACCTTTGCACTACCGGAAGTTCTTTTGAGTACCCTTTTGGTCAATTATATATGTATGAATTTATTCTGATTCATAGTCTAAGCTTCTAAATTCCTCAGTCCAATATCTAATGTCTTCCATCAGCTAGGCTACTCTCTATAACTCTAATTCATCACTCATTTTATCCAACAGGACCTTTCTACTTCAGTCATGCCTATCCATTTGATTTTTTTTTAAAAAATCGGCTGTGCACCTACCCTTTCTCCCCCACTAGGAATGCCTCCTAATTCTTCTCTACCATCTATGTTCTCCTTAGAGGGATCAAAGTTAAATTTGTCCACATAGTATTCTATAATTAATGTCATCTGCAGTATTCAACTAGAGAACTCTTCAGTTAACACTGTCGCAATAATCATCTGAATCCATCTAACTGTACTAGTATTCAATACATAGCTCTACCCCTTGTCTTTCAAAGTGTTACACAAGACTTTGAAAAATTCCTTGTTAAAATCCAAGACTGCCATATCTATATTTGCATTCATTTAACCTAATAACCTGATATTTTTGTTAAAACAAAATGAGCTTAATATGGAAATGATTAAAATCATAAGATTTAGACCAGGAAAAATGGAGAGTTGCTGTGTTCCCAAAGCTATGAGACACAGGACCAATTGTGTTGAGAGTAACAAAGTAGTTCTTGGCCATGATGGATGAACATATGGACTGGCAATGATTGAATATGCTTGAAAAATAATATGAGTGAGTAGAGAGATATAACAGGAGTGTTAATAGAGTTCAGCACGTGCAAGAGTGTAAGGAACTTACACAGGTAATTTGCCTATGAATGTAAAGTAGCAGGTGTGAGATTATATGGGAGAGGAAACTGGAAAGAGTGAATTGAGATGGTGTGAGATAACTCAGAGAAGTAGATTTAGTGTGTATTGGCTTCCCCCAGTCTAAAAGTGCATCAGAACACAGTATGAGCAAGAGATTGTGAAACAGAGGAGCTCTATTATGTTCAGTGTTTTACTGCCCCTTAGAATGATGCCATTATTGGGTGTCACCAGTAAGGAAACCAAATAAGTTTATGCACCTAAATGGCAGGTTTCTAAGCTTCCTGTAGCAGAGAAATAGAAAGTCTGGAGGCTGGTGGGTTGTTTATAAGGTCACAGCAAGGAGGGGCAGCAAGAACACCTTAGCTATGGGACCTATAATTGCTTACAGGTACCTTGAGGCAGAAAAGAGGGGAATTTGTCTCACAGTTTATTCCAGGGTTTATTTCAGGAAAGCACCTTTGTGTTTTCCATGAAAAAAATATAGAAAAGATAGAAGGAGAAATATAAGGATATAAATGTTGAAGGGAAGTAATGGCCATGGGAAGGACATTGTTATTTGCTTTCATTACATTTTGTATAATTACTAATTTAAACTTTTTAAAGTTCTTTACATCAATCATCTTAAGTTTCTCTTTATGTAATTTTCCCTTTTATTAACCATTGATTCTGTCCTTCCTAGAGGAGGTAACATGAAATATCTATGACTATTTGGGCTTCTTTGAAGAAAAACCATGTTTAAGGATTTGTTTCTTGGCAAAGTTTTGTTCAGTTAAATAGACATGCTACATATTTGAGATGTGTAAGAAAGTATAAAAGATGCAGTATTAGTTTTAAGAAAATGAAAGTGTTGTCTTAGTTATATGAAATGTATTAAATGACAAAGAATGACTAGAATTCAGATCTAGAAAGAAACACAAAGACCAACCAAGAAGTCCAAGTAGTGGGCAGCAGGAAAAAGTAGAGCTAAACTAAACCCACAACTCTTCCAAAAAGTTTTATAAAATGCACCAGACCAAGTCTGTCTGATAAGGAAATTCAAGAAAAAAAAATCACGGTGAGTTATTTTTCCAACTGAAGTCATCATAGGGATTTTCTGGGGCACTAGAGACAAGATCTAGCCAGGAAAGGCACCGAGAATTTTAGCAGAGGCATTCAGAGGACTGTGGATGTGACCCAGTGAAAGAAGAGGTCCAAGACCAGTGGTGTTCTGGTTAAGTGTTTAACAATGGTTCTCTGAAAATGTGTGAGACAGTTCCAAGTTTAATATGCTTTATTAACATTTTCTCCATTGCTTTCTTAAGTCTAGATAATCAATAAACCAATAAATCAAGCCCTCATTCATAACATTTGCAAATTTCTGAAGTATAAATGCTCACATTGAAAATTAACAATAGGATTTGAGAGCCAGTATGAGCTGACTCCAGCACACCCTTGCCCAGACACACAAAGAGGGGCCTGGCCTTTTCAGTTTTGGCACTACCTAGTTCCAGACAAAAGATACAAGCTGAGAGTATGGAGGGGATCCATGCCTAGTGGTAGCAATCCAGAGTAAAGAGATGTCACTTCCCCCACTGAGTCAGAGGCAAGTTCAGAAGAAAGTAGTGTCTGTGGAGCACTGATCCCAGGAGTGGAACAGGGTCTCAGTTTTAGCACCTTACTCAGTCTGAAGCTTCAAGTGGAGTAATGAGGACAGGAATCCCAGACCCAAGGGACATCTGCAGTTTTGTCACTCTGAACCTACGGAAGAAATCTCCCCAGTTCTCTTACAATCAAAAGGCAAAGAGTAAAGGAAGGGAGAGTAGAAGTACCAGATTTCAAATAAGACTAAAAAGTATAAATCATCAAAATAATTTGATGCTGGTTAAGAAAATCGGAGGAATAGATTAATTACAAAATATACAGAGACAAATGAGTACAAGTAGCCTTATGTTTAATGAAACCCAAAGATCCCAGCTATTGGAGTAAAACTCACAATTAAAAAAATGCTGTTAGCAAAATGGGAAAGCATTCTGGAAAAAACTATGTATAGACCAACATCTCACATAGTATACTAAGATTTGCTTCAAATGGATACATGCCTCAGACACAAAAGGTGCAAACATCATAAACAAATTAGAGGAGCAAAAAGGAATTACCTGTTATTTATATAGATTGGAGAAGAGTTCATAACCAAATAAGGGGTAGAGAAGATCACAGAGGGTAATACAGAAAATTTTGATTCCATATAATTGAAAAGGTTTTACACAAATAAAATAATATAGTTAAAATTAGAAGAGAAAATGGTAAATGAAAAAAATCTTCACAGCAAGCTTCTCTGATAAAGTTCTCATTTCTAACATATATAGGGAAGTAATAAAAATTTTGTAAGAGTAAGAGTCATTTCTCAGTTGATAGTCAAAGGATATAAATAGGTACTTTGAAGAGGAAGAAATCCAAGTTATCAATAGCTAGCTATGCCTCAAAATTCATTAACTATGGATACTCTTTGAGCTAGACATACCATTACAAGATCTATACACTAAAGAGATTAAAGAAAAAGGAAAAGGACCTATATGTGAAAATTTTTTTATAGCAGCTCTTTTTGTAGTGTCATGGAATTAGAAACTGGGGAGGTATCCTTCAATTAAGGAACAACTGAACAAGTTATGATATATGAACATCATGGAATACTTTTGGACTATAAGAAATGATGAAGGGGACAGTTTCAGAGAAACCTGGGAACACCTGTAGGAACTGATGTAGAATGAAATGAGTAGGACCAGAAGAACCATTTATGTGATAAATAATATTGTAAAGATGAACAATTTTGAATTACTTAGGAACTCCGATCAGCACAAATTACTAACCATAACTTCAGAAAAATCAGAGGCATATTATCCACCTCCCTTCAGAGAAGTGATAGAGTCAGAATGAAGACTTGGACTTTTATTTTGGATGCGGCCAATAGAGGAATTTGTTTTTACTAGACTATACATGTTTGTAATAGGGGTTTTGTTTTTCTTTCTTTCTTATTGTGGGTGAGGAATGTTGGGGGGAAGTGAGGTGAATATTCACTTATTAAAAGTAACATTAAATTTTTATAAAGAAAAAATTTTTATACGCACAATAGTATGGCAGTGATAGAGACTTTTGTAAGCAAGAGTTGGTGTTGCTGAAAAATTTATCATCCTGCAATGTGACTTTCTTTTCCTATAAACACGGACTGTCTATTTTACTTGGACTTTGTACAGAATAACTATCTCTATGACCCTGATACTCTATAACACCTTTTATTGAAAATCTCTCTATCCTACAGCTTGATGTTGATACTCAGAAAATCATTAAAAAAGTTACTTATCAGTAGCATCTATACCATATTCCTTTATGACTTATGCACGAGACACCTCGTTTGAGGAAAGTCTCCCCATTTCCAAAGTTTTATAAGAATTGAGAAGTTCTGGTCTGTTATGAAAACCTTTTGCTAGTGCTGCTTGCTCCCATTTCTTATCTTCGTCAATGAGCTTGGCACGATCACCTCCTCATAAAGATTTCATCGAGGTGAAAACGTGGACTCGTGGATTGGTAGCTGATGAGTATTCTCAGTTCTCATTTTGGGGGTGCTAATGTAGTCTGTGATCTTCTCCATTCTTTCCCCTATTGAGATATCTTGAAAGCTGATCCCTTTAAAGTGCCTTTAAGATTCTGTTTCCTCCTCTACAGTTTTGTTCTTTGTATTGGTTCCAATCACTCTTCCCGATTTCATCTTCTTAAGTGCCATTTTCATTTCACTTAGCATATCAGGAACCATAGTGGTGGATTCCAAATGTGGTGGTTCCATTATCATATACCTTTCCAATATAAAACCATAAAGAATACATGTGAAGAATAATAATTAAATAAACACCATTACAGGGTTGCTGCTTTTCTTTATTAACTCTGTCGTTTGCATCATGAGCTCTTCAATCTGTTCTTTCCTGAGTTATACTATTGAGTAGAGAAATTCTAGTGGTTCTTTGAATTAGGAGTAAATTTAGAGATGTTGTTAGTCCTGGAATTAAATTGTGAAAACAAGTTATTTTTACTCAGTAGGTCTGGAAGTGTTACTTTTTCATCACCATAAAGTAAGTTTCTTCTTTACATGTCTAGTACGTAAGTGTTAGTACTGGAACTCATTTTGAGAGCCATCCATTAGATGGATATTTCCATTATCAGAATAAACATTACTTGAATTTCTTCTGTTGTCCAAAATGAATGAATTTCATTTTGATGTGATGTTGTTGTGTCCATGCAAACTTCTCTTCCTTTCCATTTCGTGGAGATAAATGGGCACTTTGTCATCTAAGCACTTTTTCTTATTAAGTTAGCATAACAAAAAGAAAGTGACATGGGTGAAAAGGTGTAGACAGAGCTATAGACACAACCAGAGAATGACTACTGAGAACCTGTGTGCTTCTCTAAATTCATTTTAGAAACTAAACTTAATTTGGAAAGGGAAATAATTTCTAGAATTATTAGCAATGAAAATTCTGTGCTTTGCTTTCTCTAGATTGGGGACGCTTAGTCTTTTTGTGTTATGCATCTCTTTGGCAATGTAGTGATCCTTTCTCAGGGTAATATTTTTAAATACATAAAACCAAATATGTGGTATTACAAAGGAAACTGTCGCTATTGAAATAGCAATGTATTTTTACCCTATTCAAGTTCACAGATCTCCTGAAATCTATCCACAGAACTCTTGGGACTTCAGGTTCAAAACCCCTGGTCCAGACCTTCTTTGTTATACCAAATCAAAATGCATTTGTTGCTGTAACATTAAACCTTTATTTTAAAGTATTTGTGAATAGCACTAAAAATTAACCCCTTGTGTCAGGCACATTTACAGACATTAAAAAGTTTTTATTTGTATCCATTTAAATTTAGAAGTCTGGGGTATGCCTTCATTGCCTTCAAATTCACAGGTGTGCCTTCTTTATTTTAAAAGAAAGAAATATACTCCCTGGTAGTCTTTAATGGTGAACCATGTTTGTTATTTCTCATAAAAATTGACTCTATGCTATTCATGTCCCCAAACCATAAGATTTCTCAAGATAATTCCAAATTCTTAGGTTGTTTGTTTTTCTTTTCACTGAAACAGAAATATTGATCTCTTTCTTCGAAGTCATACATTTTAATACAGTTCAACATACTGAGTTACCATGATTTTGATCTCTAGGGTCAGAGCTCATATTCTTTATAAAACCATTGTCTTTAATGCTAAATTTATTTAAAAAAAAGAGATAGGACCAACTATAGTCCTACGTACTTGCTGGAAGCCCAAGATCTGGGCAGTCTCCTGCATCCAGCTGGGGCTTGTTACAGCCAAAACCAGGGAAGGAACCAACTTTTCATTGGGATGTCAGAAGAAGGAGACAGAGACAGGCTTGAGTCTAGCACTATACTGGGCTATCAGAAACTAGTGACTGAGCCAGAGGGCAGGTTTCTAGGTCTAGTTCTAGCTGCTACATTCAGAATTGCAATTTAGACAGTTATTAGAATATAAAAGTAAGGGAACAAGCAGGGGATTTGACCACTATATCCACCACAAAGTTCCCAATTCAAGAATTGAGGCTGTGATCTCCTTGAGAGCAGGCATTACATGTTGCCTTTCTTTGAATCCCCAGAGCTTAGTACAGTGCCTGGCACTGTAGGTGATTAATAATTATTTACTGACTGACTAACTGAAGCTAGAGATAAGAATAAACAGAAAATAGCGGAAACTTTGAAGAAATACTATGAGCAAAGAGAAGTCCAAGAGAAAAACTCAGGAGACTGTAATTCTATAACAATTACAGGTAAAGACAGAAAAATGGCTTTGCCACAGAAACTACAACAATACCTTCAAGAAATGAATACAAATATAATAAAAATTCAGAATGGAAATTAAAGCCATGGAGGAAAAATAATGGAAGGAGAATAAATGGCTTAGAACAGAAGGGAGAAAATCTTATCCAAGAAGTAGTCTCCCTAAAAATGGAATGGAATAAACAACTCAATGACTCTAGTAGACAAGAAGAAATATTAGAGTAAAGTCAAATGATTGAAAAAATAGAAGATGATACAAGGTATTTACTATAAAAAAAACAACTGGCTTGGAAAACATGTTGAAGAGAGATATTTAAAGAATAATCAGACTTTCTGGAAACCATAACAAAAAATCTGCATTTGGAAATCATATTTTAAGAAGTTAAAGAAAAAAATGTCCAAACCTATCAGAACCAGAGGTCCAAGTGAAAACTTAAGGAATCCAACTCATGAAGACATTCTTAATTGAAAATACCTGGGAATGTCATAGCTAAAATCCAGAAGTTTCTAGGTTAAAGAAAAAATCACTACAAACAACTCAAGAAAGGACACAAGTAACAAGGAACTGTAGTTAGAATGACATGATTATGCTGAAATTATGGTAAAGAATCGGAAAGCTTGGAGCGCCTTATTTAAAAATGCAAAAGATGCCTACAAACAAAAATAAGATACCTTGAAAAACTGAGAATACTTTTACAGAGGAACAAATGGATTTTTAATGAGAAAGAGTACTTTTAACATATCCAATGAAAAGACCAAAACAGAATAGAAACTTTCAAATGTAAACATAGTGGTGAAGAGAAACCTAGAAAGTAAAAACATTTCAGCAATTGAAGCAAGGCATCTGATGATAAAAAGTGG